>NC_057392.1:34113776-34324669 GCF_019320065.1 Cervus canadensis | reverse complement strand
TGGTGTTGGAGAAGACTCTTGAGAGTCCCTTGGACTGCAAGGAGATCCAACCAGTCCATCCTAAAGGAGATCAGTCCTGGGTGTTCATTGGAAGGACTGATGCTGAAGCTGAAACTCCAGCACTTTGGCCACCTCATGCAAAGAGTTGACTCATTGGAAAAGACCCTGATGCCAGGAGGGATTGGAGGCAGGAGAAGAGGACAAAAGAGGATGAGATGGCTGGATGGCATCACCAACTCGATGGGCATGAGTTTAACTAACTCCGGAAGTTTGTGATGGACAGGGAGGCATGGCGTGCTGCAATTCATGGGGTCACAAAGAGTCGGAGATGACTGAGCAACTGAATTGAACTGAACTGAGGGAAAGTAGAAAGAATAGCTGGTTTCAGGTTCTTCCTGCTCCTATGGAGGGAGGTTGGACAACTCTGCACTGTGAGTCAGTTGTCCAGATAAAGTACTAAAGGTGCTTTGAGAGAGGGAAGAGTGAGTCCTTGGATATTTGGAGGAGGCAGAAGTGGGCTCAGCTGGGAAGACTCTGTGCAGCAGGTGCATTTGGACTTGACAGGGGCCACATGGACTTGAAGAGATTAGCCAAAAGAATAAGCAAAATATAGAAGGAGATCATCAAGGGGCAACAAAGAAACAGTATGTGGTGCATTTTGACTAGATTGAAGAAGGTGTTACAGAGAACAGTATGGAGGTGCCTTAAAAAACTAAAAATAGACCTACCACATGACTCAACAATCCCACTCCTGGGTATATACCTAGAGAAAACCATAATTCAAAAAGATACATGCACCCAGTATTCATTGCAGCACTATTTACAATAACCAGGACAGGGAAGCAACCTAAAAGTCCATTAATAGAGGAATTAATAAAGAAGATGTGGAACATATGTGCAGTAGAACATTACTCAGCCAAAAAGAAAAGAATGAAATTGTGCCATTTGCAGAGATATGGATGGACCTAGAGACTGCCATACAGAATGAAGTAAGTCAGAAAGGGAAAAACAAATATCGTATATTCATGCATATATGTGGAATCTAGAAAAATGGTATAGGTGATCTTATCTGCCAAACAGAGATAGAGACACACATGGAGAACAAACATATGGATATGGATACTAAGGGGAGAAGAGAGGATGGGATGAATTGGGAGATTTGGATTGACATATATACACTGCTGCTGCTGCTAAGTCGCTTCAGTCGTGTCCGACCCTGTGCAACCTCATAGACGGCAGCCCACCAGGCTCCCCTGTCCCTGGGATTCTCCAGGCAAGAACACTGGAGTGGGTTGCCATTTCCTTCTCTGAGATCAGATCCTAGCAGACTCTAAATGCAGAGTGAAAGAGTGTGACTTGTATTGTTGAAAACTGCAAGCCATTAACGGAGTTTGAGTAAGACAGTAAAATGACTGGAGCTGTGAGTTGGAAAAGTAATAATAATACTACAACAGTATATCAAATGTATACAAATAAAGCACTCTTTGTAATAACATCTCTCATTTGCCTTAGCACAGGCCACATTACCTAAAATCTGTACCACAGATATAGGGAGAGAGACACCAACAGTGTATCAAATGAATGTTTACCACCACTGCTATGATTTTACTTAGGCTTTGGTGAAACAGCTTTTGAGGTCTTCTATGTTGGTCCTCTCGGAGAAGGCAATGGCGCCCCACTCCAGTACTCTTGCCTGGAAAATCCCATGGACAGAGGAGCCTGGTGGGCTGCAGTCTATGGGGTTGCTAAGAGTCGGACACAGCTGAGAGACTTCACTTTCACTTTTCACTTTCATGCATTGGAGAAGGAAATAGAAACCCACTCCAGTGTTCTTGCCTGGAGAATCCCAGGGACGGGGGAGCCTGGTGGGCTGCCGCCGTCTATGGGGTCGCACAGAGTCAGACATGACTAAAGCAGCTTAGCAGCAGCAGCAGCAGCATGTTGGTCCTCTTGAAAGCCAGAGTCCTGAAGCTAATAGAGCTGGAGTGGCCTGGGGAACTTGAAGTATTTTTGAATTGGGTTGGCCAGTGGCCAGTAAATTCATTCAGGTTTTCCATAAGATGTAATGGCAAAACCCAAATGAACTTTTTGGCCAATCCAATACTTGCTGGTGCTGAAGCATAAAGAAAATAAACTTCCATTTCTGAATACTATGGAACTCATAAGGCAGATGCAAAACACATATTTCTCTGGTGAAAATAAAGCACTCCTTGTAATCACATCTCTCATTTCCTTGCACAGGTCACATTATTTAAAATCTATACCATAGGCAAAGGGAAGAGAGACACCAAGAGGTAAAAACAATTGCTCTGAAAACAAAACTGCTATGATCCACCATTCCAAAAGTACAAATCCTCTGCCTGCTTCACCCACACATCATCCAATAATGGCTGATCAGAGCAGTTTAATGAAATATTCCTACTCCTGGAACTCCCATGGGCTACATGCAGAGAACAAGCTGACCCTGACTTCCTCCCTCCCCACACTCCAACCTCTCAGAGGAAAAACAGCTGTGGGAGACCATGGTGACTGGTCAACCAATCAACAAGCCGCTGACAGACGACAGGCTCCATTTGTCACTCTGCAGAGGTGGTGGAGGAAGCCAAGTTGCCCTGCCCAGTGTTCAGAAACTTTCAACTGAAAGAGAATAACAGATGTTCATTTAAAAGAACCAACTACAAACCCCAAACATAATTTTATTACACAAGTTCATTGCCAGTGAATATTTGGAGAATAAGAACACTTTTACCAGCCCTCACAGGGTGTCTGGAAGACAGACAAAGAGAAGGGTCTACATATTTCTAATCTCTGTCTCGTTTCCATCATGAACTCCAGAGAGTGTGAGACACTGTCTTGGTATGTCCCACAGAAGAGCTTTCAGGGATTGCTCTGGGCTTATTTAGAGCCAGGGGAAACAGGGGACTGGGTTTCCTATTCCTAAAACAAGGAGAACTAAGTAGGAGCAAGATAGGTGGCTGAAGACTTTATCTTATTACTTCATGTAAAAGTCATCATGTTAAATAAACACATTTGGCATGAATTTACCAACATAGAGGGGAATGACACTAAGCCACACAGATAAGCCTTTTAAACAATTTAAAGTCCAAGATTTAAAATTTTCTTCATCCAATTAAGCAACTAGCAACTAGGGTTGGGCCCTCAGTGAAGAATGGATTATGTAATACTGTAAAGGGAGGCAGCCAGAGGTTAAGTCCTTTCTTGCAGTGATGAGCAAATAAGTGAAAAACTGCCATTGAGGAGAATGCTACCTTAGGGTCCTTCTTCCAAAGTTGTACTGTGCTGCCTTGGCCCAAAAGCCGATGTATTTATGGTCATCATGTTAGATCATGAGTTCTGTAAAGAGAAAGGAAGGTAACAGAAAGGTCAAGAAATGCTGTTTGGATTGATCTTTGGGCTCTTGTCTACATTTGAGGCTCTGTCTTATCTGAATTTTCCTCCAAAGTCTTCCTAGCTCAATTATGAGAAGACCTAAACATCCATCTCTGTTCCAGGATTTCTGACTTTCCTAACTCTCTCCAGGGCATTATTCTGTGACTAGGGAAGAACCAGATTGGCTTCCAGTAAACTAGAAATTTTGACTGGTCAAAACAGTCTATCTTGATAATTTACTGTTAAGATGGAACTCTGGGGTAGAGATAAATTTACTTTAAGAACCCTAGGTAATACCTGTAGAAGAATTTAATCTAAACTAGAACTGGAAAATATAAAGAGAATCTCACACACATGCCCTCAAGGAAGAAAAAACATAAGGACTAAGAGTCTAATTATAATAAGCCCCTGATTTACAGAAAACTGATGGTGTCAGAATTTTCTGATATGATGGGGGTTGGTCAGAGGTTGTCTCATAACAACCTTGAGAAGTTTTGTCAAAGGCACAAATGAGAGATGAGTCAGGTCTTGTCGGTTGAATTGAGCTTTGTGTGGCTAGACTGATTTTGTCTGCTCAGAAAGTTTTCAAGGCTGATCTTCATTTGTTTTTCGTTTGTTTTAGAATTTATTTGTATTTATTTATTTATTTTTGGTTGTGCTGGGTCTTCATTGTGGTGAGCTACTCTTCATTGCAGTACATGGACTTCTCATTGCTGAGGCCTCTCTCGTGGAGCAGAGGCTCTAGACTTGAGAGCTTCAGGAATTGCAGCACAGGGGCTCAATAATTGTGGCTCATGGGCCCTAGAGCTTGCAGGCTTCAGTAGTTATAGCGCATGGGCTTATTTGCTTTGTGGCATGTGGAATCTTCCTGCACCAGACATCAAACCAGTGCTTCTGCATTGGCACGTGGATTCTTATCCACTGTAATACCAGGGAAGTCCTTTCACTTGTTTTTTATTTTAGCTGACTCTAACTGAACTCTCCCCTCTACATCCGTTACCAAAAATACAACCTCACTTGACTCACCTGTAGCTTGTTGCAATTTGCATATCCCAATTGCAATTACTTTGCTATTTCCAAGTAAACTCATTTTTTGAGTTTGACTCAGTTTACCTCTTTATTTAGGTCAACATGCCTGTGAGGATTGTGGGAGCAGAAATTAACTCTAGTAGGAACTCAGACTGATGCACTGGACTCCAAAACACTAGAGGTAGGTCAAGAGGCCAAGACAGGGTCAATGGAGCAGAGGTCAGAGGCAGAGGTGGAATAGACCTTCAGTTCAGTTCAGTTCAGTCGTGTCTGACTCTTTGTGACCCCATGGATTACAGCACACCAGGCTGTCCTTCACCAACTCTTGGAGTTTGTTCAGACTCATATCCATTGAGTCGGTGATACCGTCCAATCATCTCATCCTCTGTCATCCCCTCCTCCTCCCGCCTTCAATCTTAACCAACATCAGGGTCTTCTCAAATGAGTCAGTTTTTCACATCATGTGGCCAAAGTATTGGAGTTTCAGCATCAGTATCAGTCCTGCCAAAGAATGTTCAGGACAGATTTCTTTTAAGATTGACTGGTTTGATCTCCTTGCAGTCCAGGGGACTCTCAAGAGTCCTCTCCAACACCACAGTTCAAAATCTTCAATTCTTCAGTGTCCAGCTTTCTTTATAGTCCAACTCTCACATCCATACATGACTACTGGAAAAACCATAGCCTTGACTAGACGGACCTTTGTTGGCAAAGTAATGTTTCTGCTTTTTAATATGCTTTTTAATATGTTGGTCATAACTTTTACTCCAAGGAGAAAGCATCTTTTAATTTCATGGCTGCAGTCACCATCTGCATTGATTTTGGAGTCCCAAAAAATAAAGTTTCTCACTGTTTCCATTGTTTCCCCATGCATTTGCCATGAAGTGATGGGACCAGATACCATGATCTTAGTTTTCTGAATGTTGAGCTTTAAGCCAACTTTTTCACTCTCCTCTTTCACTTTCATCAAGAGGCTCTTTAGTTCTTCTTCCCTTTCTGCCATTAGAATGGTGACATCTGCATATCTGATGTTATTGATATTTTTCCCGGCAATCTTGATTCCAGCTTGTGCTTCATCCAGCCCAGCATTTCTCATGATGTACTCTGCATATAAATTAAATAAGCAGGGTGACAATATACAGCCTTGATGTACTCCTTTTCCTATTTGGAACCAGTCTGTTGTTCCATGTCCAGTTCTAACTGTTGCTTCCTGACCTGCATACAGGTTTCTCAAGAGGCAGGTTGGGTGGTCTGGTATTCCCATCTCTTTCAGAATTTTCCACATTTTGTTGTGATCCACACAGTCAAAGGCTTTGGCCTAGTCAATAAAGCAGAAATAGATGTTTTTCTGGAACTCTTTTGCTTTTTTGATGATCCAGCAGATGTTGGCAATTTGATCTCTGGTTCCTCTGCCTTTTCTAAAACCAGCTTGAACATCTGGAAGTTCATGGTTCATGTACTGTTGAAGCCTGGCTTTGAGAATTTTGAGCATTATTTTGGTAGCGTGTGAGTTAAGTGCAATTGTGTGGTAGCTTGAACATTCTTTGGCATTGCCTTTCTTTGGGATTGGAATGAAAGCTGACCTTTTCCAGTCCTGTGGCCACTGCTGAGTTTTCCAAATTTGCTGGCATATTGAGTGCAGTACTTTCACATATCTGAGTGTATATATACTGAATCATCTAAAAATATGACCCATAGTCATGCATAATTGCATTCAACAACTGACGTCTGAGGGGATGCTTCAGGCTTTGACTAAACTGTTTTCAGTGTAAATAATTAATGGAATTATCTTCGATTTCTCAGGTGGCACTAGTGGTAAAGAATCCATTTGCCAATGCAGGAAACATAAGAGACCTGAGTTTGATCCCTGGGTCAGGAGATTCCCCTGGAGGAGGGCATAGCAACCCACTCCTGAATTCTTGCCTGGAGAATCCCATGGACAGAGGATCCTGGCAGGCTACAGTCCATAGGGTTGCAAAGAGTTGGACATGACTGAAGCAACTTAGGATGCATGCATACATCTTCAGTTTCCAAAGGATTTTCAGACAGAACAGGCTTAGACTTTTTTTCTTTGTGGTTGACATACATTGGCTATATTTTCTGTGGATTTGTTTAAATAATTTCTTAAAAATTATTAGTACAATGCATCTTATTTTACATGTTTGTTTTCAGATCATTTGGAGGGGCTCTTTGTGAGAGTACAGAAAGTTTGTGTTACTTAACAAAAATTTAATCCTGAGAAAAAGCCATTAAAGTCAATCCATCTCAACAGGTACTGTCATAGCAAATAATTTAAAGTTTGTTTGCAACCTTATCTTGAAATCTGTTAGGAAAATAAGAAGTTTGTTTTAGACTTAACAAATTGAGTTATAATTGCAAATGCACACTAAATTCTTTTTTTTTTCTTTTCTTTTTTTTTGGCCACACCATGCAGTTTGTGGGATCTCAGTTCCCCCAATAGAAGCCCAGAATCCTAACCACTATGCCACCACGGAACTCCCTACACTCACCTGTTGATTTGGGGGAGAGTAAGATTTTCCCACAAGACTATGTAACATGACCTAGTATTCATCACTTCACAGTTTGGACTTTTACAGCATGGCTCCTATGAGGATCACATTTTTAAGCTTACTTAATGGCTTCAGTAATATTCTGAAAGACTTACTGTAATCTGTAAATTTTCACTGAGATTCCAATAATATTTTCATTCTTGTTGACTTTCTCCTCTGTCATTTCTACTTGTTAATATCTCTGCATGTAATTTCAGCAATTGTTCACCATTTCTAGCTAGATAAAGTTGTTAATTGATGGCAAAGTTGTTACATGGATAAAAAATGTTTGGCAATTAACTTTGTAAGTGGACAATCTGCTAGTAAATAATTCTCTGTTATGATGACACTTGCTTCTCTACTTTGTGCCTTTAGATGAAAACTCTGATAATTTAGTTCATGTAAATTTTTTTTCATAAAAAATCCAGAGAAATGCATCAATTCATATATAGTAATCATAGTAACTATAGACTCCTACAATCTTTAAGGCTAAACTTTCACCTGAGTTAGCCACTCACCTAATGCTTAAATTCTCTGCTAAGGAACCCCTATTTTAACATCTTCTCCAACAGGGAGTTTCCTGCTTCCCCATGCATCTTTCTTCATCCTTGAACAGCTCTGATATTTATAACATTTTTCTTCTAGCAAGCTGAAATGTTATCTAGTGTTTGAACACATGTAAGCATAGCTGTCAGGATGCTGGAAAAACACAGTGGGGAAAAGGGAGGAACAATAAATAAGTTGGGTTATTTTTCCATTGAGGTAAATCGAGTTTGAATGTTGGGTGAACATTTAACTGGCTCCACTGCAGTTGAAAACATAAGAAAAAATATTCATTCTTTTAAACATCAGTCAGATTGTCACTCTGAATATCTGTGAAACAGGTAGTTTCAAATATCTCACTAAGTACTGGTATCCTTTCAATAAACTGGTGAATATTGTTCATCTACACATAATAAAATGTTTGTTTTACAAATAAAATACTTCTTAAGGAACTTCTCTGGTGGTCTAGCGGCTTTGATTCCTTGCTCCCAATGCAAGGGACCTAGGTTCAATCCCTGGTTGGGTGGGGAACTAGATCCCACATGCTGCAACTAAGAGTTTGCATGCTACAACTAGAGATCCCCCGTGCCACAACTAAGACCCAGAGCAGCCAAATAAATAAATAAATATTATTTTGATGGCTAAGTCAAAGATTTCTTTTGGCAAATGTCATACTGCACTTGAAAATATGTGTGTTGTTTTCAAATATCTTTTGATGTTGATTTCTAACACAATTTCACAGAGACAAGAGAAGAGACTGTATGATTTCAATACCTTTAGACCATAAAATCTGTGCACATTGTTTTATGTCCTTGGATGTGTTCCAGTGTCTCCTAGTTTATAGTCTGTGGGAACTAGAATAGAATTTGTATCCTACTGTTGTGTGAAAATTGTATAAATCTTAATTATGTTGAATTGGTTCACAGTTCAGGTCTTTTCAGTTCAGCTTTTCAGGTCTACTATATCCTTATATTTCTCTGTATATTCATTCTGTTAAGTTTTGAGAGTTTGATATCACAATTCCTACTAAAATGTTTAATTTATCTACTTAAAAAATAATTGTAATATATAGTGTGGCCCTATATGTAACCTTGTTTATTTTTCAAGTCTCCTGTAAATGTGTTATCAAACTTTCATAGTTTAAAAAAATAAAAATTTTTAAAAATAAGTAAATATTTAAAAATCTTCTTAAAGATAATTCTGGATTTAAAATATTGCTTGATGCTATATTTCTATTTATAATCACATACAGAAATCTTGAAAATTTAGACATACTAGCTCACCACGAATAGTGTGTATACATTACAATGTTCATCTATCTTGATAGATCTTAAATTAAAAATAGTCACAATCTTTCTTTTAAAAATAACATAAATTATTTTATTTATAAAAATAAAATTAAAACCACAATATTCTTTTTCTGCCTTTTTCCTTTTTCTAAGTTTCAAATATAACTGGGTTAATTTAGGTCCACCATGATGAAAATAAATTCTTTTCATCTTATTCCAAGTTTACACTCAGGCAAATTTTCTAATAGCCAAGTTGTTAAGACCCATAATTAATGAAATCAGTGCTCCTCAATTCCCAAATCACACAACTGAGCTGCTCTTTAATTGGAAACAGAGGCTCTGGGCTCTGCTTTTCCTTCAAATATGGTGGTGGTCTTTTTTCAGTGTACCCTGTGAGATGTATCTCTAGGGGGTTTGATAGTTCCAGTGAATTCTGTGCTGCTCATACTCAAACTATCAAGTAGTTTTTTCCTGAAAAACATGGTTTTGAGTCCACACATTTCTCTTGTTCCTCAAGGCACCTTCTACACCATATTCATCTGTTTATTAAAGTTCAAAATCTTCTTTGCAGGAAGCAAGCTCAGGGTGCCGAGCTCCACTTGGGTATAACATTTCAGGTATACCGTCTCACTCCTTTCAACTGAATCCAACTTCACAGCATCACCAGATTTCCATCATTACTGCTAGCATCAATGTCAACTTTCCCATCTCACTTCTAGGCCAGGGGAAACTTGAACTTTCTCTCTGAAGTTCTCTGCTCACTATTGAGGAGTTTGTAGCAGGAGTGAAGCATCAATGTTCGAAGACAATGAGAGTGACAATCATTTGGAGGATGGATTGGAAAGGATGAGTCTGGTGGCCAGAAAACCAATTGAAATAAATGAGAGCCAACAGAAGACCCAAAGTGTAAACACTGCTCTGGCTTCTGATTTCATGGCAGATTGGCACAAAATACATAATAAGTGAATCTCCATCCAATGCGTAGTCATTCTTTATGTTTGATGCTTAGCACCTCTGTCTGGCCCTTTAACTCCTTCCCATGTTGTTTCACTTGCCTTTTGCCTTAGGCTGGAAGTCTGAGTTTATGACTGCTCTGGTGTGAACATCATTTCTCCCACCATTGAGCTGGTATTAGCCATATTTCATACATTAAAAATAGCCACTCTCAATAGAGACAGATTCATAGAGACAGAAAGTAGAATTGTTGTTACCTGGGACTGAGAAAAAGGAGGAACAAGCCGTTATTGTTTAACAAGTACAGAATTTCAATTTGGGAAGATGAAAATGTTTAGCAGGTGGACAATGGTGATGGTTGCATAACAACATGAATGTAGTTAATGCTGTCAAACTCTACACTTAAAATCATTGAAATGCCAGGAGTTGTGTGTATTTTACCACAATAAATAAAAAAGACTTAGAACATTTGAAGCAAATCAACCAATAATCTTCCCATACTTCAGGATGTTTTACTGGTGTGAGCTGACAAATTTCCTGTCATTTACAGCAGTTAGCAGTAAATTTGCTATTATTTGAACCATGAAGCACTCTAATAAAATCATCTTCAGAAAAAATTGAAGCCTATTATTTATATTTTAAAAACTATTCACATTTTTGTAGATGAAGAAACTACAAAATAGTTCAGAGAGGATGATACCTTGCCCATGTCACACAGTGAACAGTGAAATGAGGACTCCAATCTCAGGTTTGTTTGTCTGCAAATTTTGTGCTCTTTACTCAAAGACAAAGCAAATCTTATCCAATGAATGAGTGAAATTTCCAAACATGGAAACAGTTCTCTAATCATGAATTTTTTTCAATCTAAGCTGCTCCTCTCATTTTGATGCAGTTACTCACTAACATTTATTTGTGCTGACTGAATTTTCCCAATAGTTAATGCCAAGGTTTCTGCCAAAATCCACCATCACAAATTATTGTAAAGGGGACCACATGTTTTTATTTCCCATACTTAACTTTTAAGCAAACATATTATTTAAAACTTTGGAATGTTACCTGTTAACATATTCAGAAGGAATTCTACTTTGAGCTTTTTAACTTGCTTTGAAGACCACTCTATATTTGAACTTCATTCTGGAAGTTTTGCAACAGATTTTGGTTAAAAGCATTTAGGTTAGAACAATACCATTTTTAAACAGAGATTTTTGAAATGTGATTACAAATGAATGTGACTTTTAAAAAAAACTAGAGTTCAAATTAATATCATTGACTTCAATGTAGTCATCTTGGGAGGCTATAGATAGTGATGTACCAATTATTCATTCATTGAAACACATAATAAGTCCTTATTCTATGCCAGAGATTCAGAGCATTTTTAAAATTCCTTTTTCATATTTCCTCCAAAGCCAGTTAGTGAATTGTGCAGGAAACTTGTTACTTTACGATCTTTTATTATTCTGACCCCAACCAGAATTATAAATTTGATCATCCACCTCATTCAACAGACTTAGCTCCTAGAGAATATGACTAAAACTCAACTCCAACATCAAAGGTTGAAGAATTGATGACCAACGTTGAAGGCATGCCTGATTCTTTCACATGCAGCATAAAACCACTTTGATGGAACTAGCCCCTGACCATGTCTGATCACCCCATCTTAAATGGTACATTTCTTCATTCACTATTGCTTTTCCCTTCATTACTTTTCTTTAGAGTGCTTATCTCTCACTAACAGAATGTAAGTTCTTTGAGAGGAGAGACTTCTGTCTGTTGCTGTATTCCCAATACTAAAATCAAACCTAATACATAAAAGGTGCTCTTTAAGTGGTTTTTGAATAAATGAATAAATAAAAGATTTATATTATGTTACATAAAATGTTATGCCTCAATGTCACAATTTCATAACTCAATACAAGTATAAGGTTTAATTTTACTGGTTTACAGTGCTACATCTTTTATTTCTAATATTATTATTTAATCGAGATAAAGAAATGCTCTGGTTCATTAACAGTGTGGATTTTTTTTTTCTTTTCTTTCCTTTTTTAAAGTGTTATGTTGTACTTGGGTTGTGTTCTGGTATCTTGTCATTGCTTCTTACAACTGCATTTGATTGGTATAAATTTATAATACTTTTCCCCTTAACTATATGCAGGATGTTAGGAATGATGCTCCACTGCAGTTGAAAACATAAGAAAAAATATTCATTCTCTTAAACATCAGTCAGATTGTCACTCTGAATATCTGTGAAACAGGTAGTTTCAAATATCTCACTAAGTACTGGTGTCCTTTCAATAAACTGGTGAATATTGTTCATCTACACATAATAAAATGTATGTTTTACAAATAAAATACTTCTTGAGGGACTTCTTTGGTGGTCTAGTGGCTTTGATTCCTTGCTCCCAAAGCAAGGGACCTAGGTTCAATCCCTGGTCCTTCTATGTTCTCAGAAGTTTAAAGATCTGCTTGGAAGGACAAGAATCCATATTTTGAGGATGAAAAGTTCAGAAAGTGATGCTCTACTGAATATCTTCTTAGAGAAAGGAAAGAGATTCCTATTGGAGTTTCTGGGGAAACTCTGTGGAAGAGATAGTTACAGGTACTGCATGTTGCAGAATGAACTGAATACAATTTTCATTTTCACCAAGAACTTTATTGAACAATGTATTCATTAACCAAATGAACCTTTTGGCCAACCCAATAAAATGGCCTCCTTCTCTTCATCACCTTTCACTCCCTTCCCTCTTAAAAATCTCTTTCAAGCACATGTCTAGGTCTGTATATTTATTCATATATTCTTGTCAGTCTTATTATTGGCACAGAAGCTCCATGAAATCAGGGAGTGTTTGTTGCTGTATCTCCAATGACTAGAACAATGCCTGGCATTGAATAAATATTTGTTGAATGAATGAATTGCCATCCTCATGGTCAACCCCTTCTCATGTGAGTAAGGTGATGTCCTGAGTGATGAGACTGAAGCCTGAAGTGCCAGGTCAGTACGGAGAAATGAGTGAGAGACAGGGCAAACCCAGCAGGGCAGACGCCAGAGACAGAGCCAAGATGGGGACTGGGACAATGAGAATTAAAGGCCTGTGAGGCAATCCAGCACACCCTTCCAGTATCTTGGACTCTTGTAGGCTCTAGTGGACTTTAGAACTGATGGAATAAACCAAGCAAGTTTTCTGGGTGCCGCATAGTGGCTGCCATGGGAAGCCTCTTTCACGGTAAAGCCTGCCCCATGAATCAAAGAGGCAAAGTCTTCAATAGGAATGGAGTCATAGTCATGCACCGAATTTTTACATGAAGAGAAAGTTGGCAGTACTGCTGCAGACAGCATAATTGACTAATACTTGTTTATCTTCTCCAGTGAGCTGTGGGGTCCTTAGGAGAAGAGACTGCCTGGTACTCTCTCATTCCTGGTATGAAATCTGCACTCTTGACAAACATTTGAGAGAAAGGTTGAAAGAAGGGAGAAAGAAATTGAATCACTACTCTTTACTGGGCTATACCTAAAGGCATGGAGAGCAACATATTCAGAATTGTCCTCCTGAAGCCTGATTGAAATAATCTTTTGTATGCATTAAATGGCCAATAGTTAACCTTGAACTCAGTGTAGTTCACCCCCTCCCAATTCACAACTAAACCTTCAAGCATCAAGTTGAATGGTTAAAGATTTAAAATTTTAATGTTAAAGATTTTAAAAGAGCCATTAAGTCATTCACAAAGTTCCTTAATCTCTACTGTGGGGGCAGGGAGGGAGGGGGACCTTCAATTTGCTCTAATTAAGACTTCAACATTTTCTTAATTAAACAACTTCCCATCTGGAAAATAAAAGTCTTCATGCCCCACCCCCCAAAATCTCTGAAAGTAATCAAAACTAAATGAATTTTTAAAAATATTAAAACTATTCTTCCCAATAGTTTTGGCCACTATCAGGTAACTTTTAATTTATTTTTTAAGGAAAGTATATGTATACCTCAACTTCAGATTAAACCTGTGAGCTTGTTGACATTTCAGAGACGATTTCAGAGTGTTTCTTTTTGGGGATTACCCTTTCTCAGAATTTCTCTGGGCTGAGTTCATGGTCATTGTGGGCTTTCCCCTTGACTTTGCCATTTTTTTCTTTAGTTTGTCCTACACAAACTAAAGAATGCTACAAAGAATGTCCTACAAATACTAAAAAACGTGAATCCTGAGAAAGAGAAGGGTTCATTTTCATTCATAATGACATAAATGTGGCTGAAGACTGAACACTGATTAAAGTTACAAGTGGAAAGGAAAAGCACACAGCATTATCCTCAGTGTGAATATTGTTTTGTGTCTCTGTCACAAAGATGTGAAAAAATGGCTGTGTTATTCTTCCTGCTGAGGGTATAGGTTATCACAGAGTGGGAGAGGTGGTTTCCCTTCAAGACCACACTGAAGAGTTAACAAGTTTTGTTCTTTAGTTTTTTTTTCTGGTTTCCTCTTAAGCAAATGGTTTTTTCAGGCAATGGAACAATGCTATGAAACCAGTCAGTAAGGTCCATGAAGTGTTACTCTGTGTAGGAAACCAACTAGGCCAAAAATCAAAGTTTCTCTTGGGTGCCTGGGAAAGGATATCTTGCTGAGTCTTGGTCTGAGGTCACTGGAGCCTTGGTTCCTCTCAGTTAGTACATCCCCTTCTGGAAACCTCCTTCCACTTACTCACATTTTCATCAAATAATAACCCCCATCCCAGAGTCTCTAAAGCAAATCTGTTTTGCTTATTCTTTCCTTCCCTCCTTCCAAATTACTATGCTACCAGTGTCAGGCAGGGTCTTGTCAGTGAATTCCTAAATTAGCATTTCTAAAATCGTGTTTTGAATTTTATTCTTTTTACCTTTCTCTGACTCAACATCAATCCCCCCACTTCTCTCCTTTCTTTCCCTTTTTTATCTGCCATTAGTGTTTCTTTCTTAGGTTACAGAAAAAATGGACAGATCTAGGTAGGAGACACTTTTAAATCATGGACTAGAAATTGAGTTATTACAAATCCTGTATCATTAAAGGCTTTTCCAGAAAGAGGTACAGGCTAACTTGCTTCCTAACAGCTCTTATCAGACATGTGCTCCCAGAACTTGCCTGGCAGGCTTTTCTGAGGTCCTAGAAAAGGCTTTAGGTTTTGAGGTTGAAAAATCCTGAACAGTCAGAAGAAGCTGCACATTGCCAGTGTGCCTGTGGGATGGCTGTGGGGTGTGGGGCGTTGGGGAGTTCCTGGAGCGTCCGTCTCCCGCATATGTGTTTAGCGCGCCATCTAGTGGCAGAAGCTCATAGAAGGGAAGGGAAGAGAAGAAAGCCTGAGTCCGGAAGACTCAGCTCAGGGTTGGGCTGGCTTCCCCTTAAGGTTAAGTACAGGTCAAATAAAACTAAAGTGGTTTTATTTCAACTCTACACATTGCATAGGTGACGACTGTTGTGCACACAGTTTTGAGGCTTCTAGAAGCCATGGGATATTCAAGAAAAAGGATAAAATATGTTAAGGACCTATTAAGAAAGACAAAAAGTACTGCTACACAATTATTTTAGAAAGTAGGACTCTAAAACTATAAGCACTCTCGTTGAACAAATTAATGAGACTTTTCTGTGAATATAGGAAACAAAAACAAATTGAAGGAAAAGAAGAAAGAGAAGGTATGGAAAGAAAATGAAAGGGGGAAGAGGCAGGATAACCCAATGCTTTGTAGATAGTTCTGCATCTGGGTTCAAATTTCAGGGCCACTTCTTAGCATTTGTGTGACAGTAAGCAATTACTTAAATTCATTCCGTCTCAGGTTGCCCATGTGTAAAAGGGGGATAATCCCACCTATCTCTTGGGGATGCTGTGAGGGTTAAATAAAAGCATATATGAAAGTGCCAAGCCCAGAGCCTCATGTGAAAATGCTCAATAAATGGTAATTATTATTAGCAGGGAGAAGACAAAAGGAAGAGAAAGGAAGGGAGGGAGGAGGCTCAGCAAGGGATTGTGTAGAATACATTATGATGTGAGAAAGGAAATCACATCTAGGACTGTGCAGTTCACCACTAGGCATTTGATCAACTTAACAGGTAAATCCCATGAAAGGGGAAATCTCTCTTCAAGGGACAGAAGTCTCTGCCCGAAGCCCACGTTTGTTCTGGACTTACAGAAAGCCAGAATAGAAAGCCTCCACAGAAGGCCCTTCCTTCTTGGCACCCCCAGCTCTTCATGCTGTGGACTGACAACCTGACACTCAACCCTCCACAGATCTTCAATTCAGTGCTGGGAGCTCATGTGAAGGAAAAGTAAATGACAAGTCAGAGATGGTACTGATGAAAAGGAACAACCAGGGACCAGGTTTTATCCAGAGAGGGTAGACATTAACATGATCTAGCTTACAAGGGATCTCCTGAAAACACTGACTCGCCACTGTCCGGGGCAGTTAATACTGACTGAATGCACTTGGAGAGGCTGGAAGAAATATCTGTATAACCCAAGGCACCTTCCCTCCCTGCCAAAAGCTTATTTCTCATGGCACATCTGTGAGGTGGATCCACAGAGCTGCTTCAGTATCTCTGATATGGCTATTTCTAAGGATTGTTTAAAGCCCTCCGGATACTGGAAGTCTCTGGAGTGCAAGATATTGCAACACACACACACACACACACACACACATGTACATACACTCGTGCCCTCTGAGGAAGCTCTTAGCCTACCACAGCCAGAGCTCAGAATTAGAGGTCGTAGTGGCCTTTCCTTGTGTAATGGCTGACCACAATCTCAGGGGAACAGCAGCCATTGCTTGCATTTCTAACCTTTTACCAGCTTCCTTTCATGCCAAGGAGAAACTAGGTATAAGAATACGGTAATATGATCCCCAATTAGCATAAAATAAAAACAACCCAGCCATGTTTTCCATGGGCATTTCCAGCCTCAAATGAAACACATGAAGCAGGGAGAAAGAGATAAAAATACTTTCATAGAACTATAAATATATATATACTGTCTGTGTATGTACAGCCAAGCACCCTGACCCAAATGACTGTCTCTAGGAAAACCAAGCAATCAGATATAGAAATCTGAGAATTTTCCCTTGTCCCAAGCACTGTGTGTGTACAGACAGGAACGGACAGTGTCCTGATGACTCAGTAGGGAAGGGGTTAAGTCCTCAGCCATCCTGTTCCAAAGTGATTTATGATGATGTGCAGTGTTTCAACACCCCCACCCAAAGAACAGCCCCTTCTCTCCCTCCCAGTCCAGGCTCACCGCTCACCATGCTGAAGTGGGAAGGAGGCGGTGTTTTGCTGATCTGTTAAATTCTTAGTGAAGTTTCCTTGATTTCCAGTGGCTGCTGTTGTTTGAGTTTGGTTTGGATCAAAACTGAGGTTGTCCTGGCATTTCTGGGACTGAATCCAGGCAAGAGGAAGAAGAAAAAGGAGAAGGAAGAGAGGAGAGTAAAGGTGGGAAGAAATAAAGGGAAGAGAGAAGCGTAAGGAAAAGAAAAAAGTCCTTTTCAACATCACATTCCTGTGTTTTCCCTCGGCCTGGAAAACATATTAATCCCAGTGCTTTTACGCTCGGAAACAAAGAGACTAAGCCAGACTGTGGGGGAAAGGGTGATAAGAAGGATCCTGGAACTCGAAAAAGAGAAAGAGCGAGATTTAGAAATAGCTGGGACTCCACTTTAAGGGGCGTCCAGTGCTGTCGGCTGGCCGGGGGGGATTGGTATTCGCAGACACACAGCCCAAGCAGAAGCTACAGACAAATGGAGATACAAAGACTTAAAAGGACAGCTCCTTTCACCTCATTCTACTTGTCAAGAAGGTAAAAAAGCACAGCCAGAAAGAAAAGAAGAAAGTTCAGCCCTCAGGACCTGACGGGCGGTGGTCTGCGTGCGGCTCTGGGAGCTGGGGCTGCAGCACAGCCTTTTGTATCGGCCGGCCTTGCAAAGGAGAAAGAGAGTTGGGAGGAAAAGTATTTCGTCTAGGAACTGTTCTGGGAGCACACTTCAGATTGCTTTTTAAAGCTTCTGCATTCCATCTCCATGAGCCACTATGTAAGTGTGTAATCCTGCCTGTCTTTACAGTGTTTGTTTGTTTCTTTGTCATTTATTTGAAGAAATGAAATAGGAATGTTGTCATAATTAATATGCTCAGTGTGCATTTTCTCTGGAGCATCAGACGATTTAAACAGTCTGAATGGGGAACTGAGTTGAGTTTCCTGCTTAATGTAACTGTCTCTGCTAAGCACTGACAAATTACAGGGACTTAAAAGCAACAGGATCTCATTTGATTTTCCATTCTCTGACCTCCCTCCTTCTTCTCCAACCACCCCTTCCCCCTCTTCTTGGCCAAGATAGATAAAGAGATAATGCCCAGCTCTGTTTGCAATTAAATGATTTTCTTTCTTTCTTTCTTTCTTTTTTTTTCCTCTGCCCTCCCCTTTCTGTGTTTTGACCCTGCTGCCTCCCCAAAGAGGACTGCACAATGATATGGAGAATGGGACCCGGTTTGACTATACTGCTGGCATTATTGCTGGTGTGTGGATCAGAACCCCACGGGCAGACCATGAATAGAGGAAGCCGCGGAGGGCAGAAAGTGCCTCTGGTTTCTGCTGTCAACAGAAGGCCAGCTCGGTTACTGAGGCACACGGGGAGGTCTCAGGGAATTGAGAGAACCACTCGGGAAGAACCAAACCTTCAGCCTCTCCAAAGAAGGAGGAGCATACCGGTATTGAGAGTAGCTCATGCCACCGCACCGCCAGCCTCGCTGGGCATCCATGGGGCCCCAGTGAGAACTCAGAAGAGCCCAGCAGCTCGGAGCTCTACCCGTGAGATGGTCCGAGATGAGGGGTCCTCAGCTCGGTCAAGAATGTTGCGCTTCCCGTCTGGGTCCAGCTCTCCCAACATCCTTGCCAGCTTTGCAGGGAAAAACAGGGTATGGGTCGTCTCGGCCCCACACGCCTCGGAAGGCTACTACCGGCTCATGATGAGCCTGCTGAAGGACGACGTGTATTGTGAGCTGGCTGAGAGGCACATCCAGCAGATCGTGCTGTTCCACCAGCCAGGCGAGGAAGGAGGCAAGGTGCGGAGGATCACCAGTGAGGGCCGCGTCCTGGAGCAGCCCTTGGACCCCAGCCTCATCCCGAAGCTGATGAGCTTCTTGAAGCTAGAGAAAGGCAAGTTCGGCATGGTGCTGTTGAAGAAGACATTGCAGGTGGAGGAACGCTACCCTTACCCCGTCAGGTTGGAAGCCATGTATGAGATCATCGACCAGAGCCCCATCCGCAGGATAGAGAAGATCAGGCAGAAGGGTTTTGTGCAAAAATGTAAGGCCTCTGGAGTCGAGGGCCAGGTGGTGGAGGAGGGGAACAATGGTGGAGAGGCAGGAAGGCCAGGCCTGAGTAGTGAGAAGAGGAAAGAGGAGCAGAGGAGAGCGCAAGTGCCACCCACCAGAGAGAGTCGGGTGAAGGTGATGAGAAGACCAGCCACCACTGCAGGGACCCCTCACCCCCCTCCTCCAACCCCACGGGCCACCACGCTGCCTCCAGCTCCGGTCACAACAGTGACGCGGGCCACCTCTCGGGTGGTGACGGTAGCTGCAAGACCCACAACCTCCACGGCTTTTCCGACCACCCAGAGGCCCTGGACCCCCCGAGTGCACCTTTCTTCGGCCCCCCACAAGCCCCCCGCAACAGCCGAGGTGACCACTGCCAAGGGGCCAGTGGCCTCAGAGAATCTCTACCCTCTGCCCAGGAAGGAGCAGCCCAGGGAGAGGCCCCCGACGACTAGGAGGCCCAGCAAGGCCACCAGCTTCGAGGGCTTCACAGCTGCCCCTTCCATCCCCATCTCCGAGCCCAGCACCAGGGTTGGCGTGGGCCGTTTCCGGGACAACCGCACAGACAGGCGGGAGCATGGCCCTAGAGAACCCAATGTGGTGCCAGGTCCTCACAAGCCAGCAAAGGGGAAACCTCCCAAAAGGAAAGCCCAGGACAAAATTCTTAGCAATGAGTATGAGGATAAGTATGACCTCAGCCGGCCGACCACCTCTCAGCTGGAGGAGGAGTTGCAGGGGGGAAATATGCCCCCCCAAAAAGCGAAGGAGTCTAAAAAGCACGAAAAACTTGAGAAACCCGAGAATGAGAAGAAAAAAAAGGTGAAGAGTGAGAAAGCAGACAAGTTACTCAAGAGTGAAAAGCAAGTGAAGAAGGACAAGGCTGAGAAAAAGAGCAGGCAGGAGAAAGAGAAGAACAAGAAGAAAAAAGTGGGGAGGACAGAGCAGGATGGCCACCTGAAACCCACAAAACACTTCACTCAGAATCCCAGGAAGTTGGTGACCGACCTGCTGGGGCCCTTTGAAGGCAAACGAAGGCTGCTTGTAAGTAATCTTCTCCTTGGCATTGTTCTGTGGGCTGTGGCAGTGTTAGGACTTGGAGTGTTATTTTCCAAAATCACATTATTGGGTAGCAGGCTATGGCTAAACAAGTAATCTGTCAGGAAGATCAGGAGGTTTGTCAAAGAAGGACAGCCAGGCCAGTAGCTCCTTTTGACTTAGATATTCTATGAACACAGACCCACGGCCCTAAGTCGTCAGTGACTGAGGGATCTTAGCCATGAGCCCAGGGAAGCACTCAGCTCTTCTGTGCTCAACTTCTTCCAAACCATCCCCACCTTACAGCTCTCTTCCACAGGACAGTGCTAGATACAGCTCCCTTCTGCCAAGTTCAAAGAAGAATAAAAGAGTTAATAAAATGGAATGCATTGATGGCAGTCACAATTTAGGAAAAGGATTTCTTTCTGCATGAGCTTATAAACTAGAAGCATGTGTATGGGAAAATAGCAGGTCTATATCAACAGTTAGGTCTATATCAACAGTTTGGAGACTCAAAGGGGAAAGTGTGGCAGCCTGGTTGGGGAGTGGGTATGACTGGTAGTGGGGAAGGGTCCTTGTTTGTTTAGCCCCACAAATATATTTTTAAAACCAGCTAGCTAAAATTTTCTCTCCTAAAGCTTGCCTTCCCCACAACTGCCCAACTACCAGTAAGAAGCGAAACGAATGAAGTGTGGAAGCTGGGTTAATTGCTCCATTTTCTGATCCCTTAGAGGCACATATGAATTTGGAGTCAAGATGTCATGTCAGTTTCTCCTGGGCCTCTAAAACGTGTGTGTGTGTGTGTGTGTGTGTGTGTGTGTGTGTGTGTGTGGAAAAGGAGACATGCGGTCCTCTTTGCCTGTGGTTCTGAGTGCCCTGGGTGCCGAGCAAGTCCCAGGTCCATCTCAGTAACTCTTTTGGCCGTTCCTTGACACCATCCAAAGAATGACACCAGAATCTAGTCAGACCCAAGAGGGCTTTGGGCAAGAATAAGCATCATCTTAAATATATGGGAAATTTTCATTATTGATGAGAATGACTCATCTTCTCAACGTCTCCTTGCCCTTATTTTAGTGCCCTTCCAAGATTTTGTCCCTAGCTTCTTAATGCTGCGTTTTAATCCAGGCTGTCTAGGAGGAAAAGGGCATGATGCAGTTAATTCAGAGAAATAGATCTGTAAGTTAATGCCGGGTAACCTGAATCAGAAGTAATTCTCTCAGCTAGCTGGCTGGGAGGGAGCTGTCTCATGCCAGTGAGGACAGCATCTATCCTGCTGCAGACACAAGATGACTCCATGCCCTGCATTCCCACAGCCAAGAGATGCTCATCTCTCAAGGTATTTCTTAGAGGGTCTTTTCATTTTTCTAACTAAATGGATTAATGATCTGAGCAAAGTGACTCTGGTGCCCATTTATCTTTTAGGGGTTTCAAAAAGTTCAATGTGCTCACTTTGAAATGTTATTCAGAGCAGAATCCCTTGTGATATTTATCGTGGATGGAGCATGTCCCCAAATTCTCTTAGCAGTTCCATCTGGTGTATCTTTGTAATAGAACAAAACCTAAATTTCAATTGATTCTACAGATTCCTGTGTGTGTGTATGTCTTGTTATATATATTTTGTATGTTGGTACTCGTTTCTAACCAGAGCCTTAAAGTAACTATATAAACTTAAGTTAGCAGAGGATTGGCTGACTATTAGAGTTGTTTAACAACTACTTGGTTATTGCCAGAGTACACAGGTTTAAATGGGAATGTTCCAGCCAAAACCAGAAGAATCATTGATTTCAGAGTAGAATTCTACCTGGTAAAGAACTTTTGGGGGCAAACTTCTCTCTTTGGGGTATGGGAAATCATCACTAGCATACTTTGTTGCCCTCTTTCTGAGTACCTGGAACTTTGTCCAGCATGGTCAGGTTTTAACCAGGGGGGAAATAATCATGGGTAAAGTGTCAGGATTGTAATTGTGCACCCATCTGGCAAATACTTCCACTGCCTCTAGCTCATGAGTCAGAAGAAAGGGGTTTTCATACTATATCCCTGATATTAGTCATGCCTTTCATTTCTTTCCATTCCCTTAGTCAGGGATTTGAAAGCCTGGCTGGGTCTTTTCTGCTTTTAACAGTATCCCTGATCATAAATTTCTAGTGAATGAAAACTCAGACAACAGCTTCTGCTGATGTCATGTGAGGCAAAACAGAAACCAGCTGGGCTTGCTCATGGCAGTGTTGCTCTTGGACCAAGATCCAGGATTGTTATTAGACAGAAAATACCAACAGGAGGCATTTCAGCCTTGCATCTCAGTCCCATGTGTGCCCAGCTGATAATCATATCAGAACTGTGTTCTGTGAAGAGCTAATAATGTCGATAATAAAAATGGATTAGAAAAGGCATGATAAAATAAATGCAACGGAAAGTCAAAAGATGGAGAGGAGTCTTTAACCAGACAGAGAGGAAACCAATGTCTCTGGGAGAAAGATTTTGCTGGTGCCGCTTATCTTTTTTCCATTCATTCTTCCTGTCAAACATGGCTGATGTTATTCAGGAAGTTTCAGTGATTTAATTAATAGTCATTAAGGCATAGCAGCCTCCAAACTATTAAAGTACAGATGACAACATAAGCCCCCCAACTGGCCTCAACCTAACCCTGTGTGCTCAAACTGAAGTGAGATTTGCGTTCCAAGAAATTGTGCAGGCCTTTTAGCTTCTCTTTCCAGATTTTCAGTAACCTGGTGCTCAGTGACAATAACCTAGTCCTTTGATTTATTTATATCCTTCTTTAACACTTAACTACTTAGAGAAACACTGGCAGTGATGGTACAGGTTATAGTTGGATGAATAGCATCCTAGTGATCTTAAGAGGAGCTACAGGTAGAGCTAGGTCAGAGGTCCAAACCTTCTGTCTCTCAGCTTGTCAACCAAAAGGGGCACATCCTGCAAGGTGCTTTGCTGAGACTGTGGATTAATTTTCATTAACAACAATCCCATGAGGAAGGACTAATTAACTCCATTTACAGAAGCTTAGACAGATTGAGGAGTTTCCCAAGGTGTATAGCCAATACATGACAAAGCCAGAATTAAAACTGAGGTATGTTTGATTTTAAACTCAGGGTCAATCACTTCCCCGTTCTGTCTTCCCAGGGATGTGAGCTTACTGTGGGCATGTGCCATAAAGGGAAACGGAAACTGAGAAATGAACCTGTTAGTAATACAAATGTTTTAAAATTCCTTTTCAATCTTGAATTACTCAGAAAAACAGTAAGATATACCAATTGTCAACATTTTGTGTTGCGCACTGATGTAGAGTTTCTTCCTTTAAAACCCAGCTAGTTGTTTGTACCTCAACTCACTGGCTTTCCACATAGTCAAGTGGAGAACAATACACTGAATCCCAGTTAATCTAATCCCTCAGACTGATTGATGCTGGTCTGGGGATGACAAAATTGAGAATATGGATGAGTCTTTTATGAAATATGTGGGGTATAGCTGAAAAGTCATCATGCTGTGCTCTGTGCCCATTGACCTGTCTGTCAATGAACAAGAAGCTTCATCATGCTGAAATACATAAATTCAAGTTCAAGTATTCTTTGGAGACTGGATCTCCCATAATTCAAGTATGTTAGTACTTTTAATCTTACTACAGAAATTTGGATATTGGGACAATAATATCCAATACTTACTTGGTTTAATTTTAGGAAAGAATATAAACCTCCTATTTACTGAGGCAGACTACCAGCTGGAATGCCTTTTCTCAGAATCCTGTAAAAGTCTAATATTTTGAGCTTAAGACAGTACTTGGAGTAAGCTGACTTAAAATATCCTCCCCCCAGCATCTTCCCATTCCAATTTGCACCCTTTACTTATGCAAACTAACTTCCTTATAGTCTGAGGCTCCTTGTGCCAACACGCCAGTTGGAAAGTTGGAATAGAAACATAAAAAAGAACAACACAATTCTAGCTTCATGATACATGCCCTGATTTATCACCACCAGACTAGAAAGAGGCCAAGTGCCAGACAATAAAGTTTAGTGGGAAGATCTGTGCTAAGTCTCTTCAGTCTTCTAAAATGCTCTTTTTAAAAAGAGGAGACTGGAAATGGTTACATTTTAAACACTGTTTGAAGTACTGCCACACTAGAAAATGAATGGGACATAGATGTCAATACACAGGGAAAGAGTCACTGAAATATGTTCAGATGATCAGCCTCCTTCACTTTCTGTGTTGCAAACTCAAGGAGCAGATTGAATGTAAAGGAATATGTCTGTGGGCTGAATCTAGCAGGGAACCACACCTCTAGCAGGAGTGACTGATGTAACCTGAGGAGCACTGTGCTCCCACTACCTACTAGGCAGTAGTGGGGCTGGGGCTTCAGTGCCTTGATGAATTGATACTCTAGTTATGGAGATGTGACATAAACATTAAACAAAATGGTAAATCAAGGAAATACATAAATTCCAGATAAGCCACGCAGATAATAAGAACAGTAATTAAAAGGAGAAAGTGATCCTTGTGGAACAGATGAGACTTTAAGGAGGATGCTGCATTTGAAGAATGACTCAGATTCTGATAAGGTGGAAGGGAGGGGAGGAGATTCTGGGTGAGAAGGGTGACATGGGTGAAGGCAAAGGAAGGAATGTGAGTGAATTATTCAAAGGCAGCATACATCTATGATGCTCTGGTGTACATACCCTGTATATATTTATCTAATATATATACTAGTATATATGCTTGATTCACTACTTTATGAGTTTGTAGGAAAGTTGTTCCAAAGATAAGAAAACCAAGGTTTAGAAGGTTAAAGGGCTTTGCTGAGGCTACAGAGTAGCCAGGGGTTGAACTAGGACAAAAATGCAGGTCTTCGGATTTGGACTACAATCACCCTTTCTCTGTGCCAGTCAGTGTAGATTCCTTTCATTTCATAATTTAGGCCAGTCCAGGGTGAAGAGGTCACATAAGGGAGGAATAGGAGGAAAGGTTAGCAAGAGAGAGCCTGAGGCCAGGTTGTGGAGGGCTAGAATCTAGGAAGTGAGTCATGCTAAATGAATATTACCTCCCAGGTGGGTTAAGGCTTCCCTGGGCAAAGGGCCTGAGGTGAAAGTAAGCATCAGAGCCCTCTATTTATTTAAGTGCAGTTCCCACTGGGTATCCACAGTCTAAGGCTACTGTGTTCAGAGATACATGGGAGAAGCTGCCTGGCAGATGAGGTTTGGTATGATTGTATATTTGAAATTCTCAGTTATGCACAAGGGGAAGAAAGAGACCAGAAGGGGCTTTGAGAACTCTTAAAATCCTGTCATAGCATAATCTGTCCATGGACTGTAAAGGTCCATGAATGGAATGGAGTCTATGCATGGATCTGAAGTTTCAGAGCATGTATTCTAAACATGAGCCTATCCTTCCTTTTGGGCTTCCCTGGTGGCTCAGACAGTGAAGAATCTGCCTGCGGTGCAGGAGACCTGGGTTCAACCCCTGGGTTGGTAAGATCCCCTGGAGAAGGGCATGGCAGCCCACTCCAGTATTCTTACCTGGAGAATTCCATGAAAAGAGGAGCCTGGCTGACTATAGCCATGGGGTCTCAAATAGTCCGACAGAACTGAGTGACTAACACTTTTACTTTCTTTCAGGCTTCCTTTAGGTCAGGGGGTCCAAAATCATTACTTTCAATTTCTTTTTTACTATTTTGTTTTCTCACTTAAACATTCATTTTATGTATTTCAAAATAGTGTGTCTGTGAGCCAAGACAAGCCAAAAATAAAAGACTAAAATATACCAACTGAAAACGAAACACCTAGATATGGACTACCTTCAAAGCATAAAGAAATATTTTCAAATGCCATGTAGCTAATTAAAAAACTAACAAAGCAAAAATACCATCACTATATCTTTCTATAGCCTCCTTAAATCTTTTTTAAGGCTAAGTATGAATCAATGAATAAATTAAGGGAAATTTATTATTTTTCCTCTTGGGGAATTATATTTCTAAAACAAGCATTTCCTATCCACCCTGTCCATCTGGAGAGGTACATAAACACAAAATCAAAAATAGATGAAATCATGTCTTCTTAAAATAAATAACAATCTGAGAAAACATAAACAAAAGCTTCATCGTGGAAAAATCGTTAATGTTCTATTCAAAAGCTATTGAATTCATTTTGATTTCCATGAAGGATACTATTTTGTCAAGCACAGAGAATTCTTAGAAGGGAATGCCTGCAGGCCATAATAAATACATTTTGGACAGAGCAAAATAAACAGCAAAATGAGCTGGGACCAGATTTATTACTATCTTGATAAAGTATTTGATAAAGAGTTTAACAACATGGTGACTTCCTTCTGCAAAATGCCAAGCTAATAGCCACAAATTTCAGGAATATTTTGTAAGGTTAGACGGGTAAATAGAAAAGTGCTTGATAAATTGGTCAAATGAAAGGAAGTGTATAGATGGGGGAAGTCTCTGGTGGTCCAATTCAATCCCTGGTCAGGGAACTAAGACCCCACAAGCTCCACCATGCTGTGAGGTCCCCCCCCAACAACAACAACAACAAAAAAGAATGAGAGAGAGCATATAGAGGCTGGCCTCTGAGCTAATGAGAAACCTGCCTAGGTTTCTCATCATTCAAAACACAGACAAAACTGTGTTTTTTGCAGACATCAATTGATTAAGCTGTTTGGGGTTGCTGCTGCTACTAAGTCGCTTCAGTCGTGTCCGACTCTGTGCGACCCCATAGATGGCAGACCACCAGGCTCCCCCGTCCCTGGGATTCCCCAGGCAAGAACCCTGGAGTGGGTTGCCATTTCCTTCTCCAATGCATGAAAGTGAAAAGTGAAAGTGAAGTCGCTCAGTCGTGTCCGACTCCTAGCAACCCAATGGACTGCAGCCTACCAGGCTCCTCTGTCCATGGGATTTTCCAGGCAAGAGTACTGGAGTGGGGTGCCATTTAGAGAGATTAAAAAAACCCTGGTCATCATCAGAATAAAATTTCATGTCCTTCCACCTCAGGGCAAACAGCACACGCCCACACATTCGTTGGATGTGCTACACAATCCTGGTTCTCTTCAGGAAGAAGCTAGTAAAATTGGAGAAGACTCAGGAAAAGGCAACAAAAGTAATCACCATAGTAGAAAGACTTTTATATCTGGCTAGATTACAACTTTGAGGCATTCTTAGGGAGAGAGTTCAAGAGGAATCTCGAAAAATAAGAGTATCCTCAGTTTATCCAAAATAGTGAAATCTGTGTTTTCCCAGACAGTTGGTGGTTAAAGCATCTCTTTTTATTGCTCTGTCTTCTTTTTCCTCAGGGGAAGTCAGGGGGTCAAATTGAGTGAGAGAGACACAGGGGCTAGGTGGAAAATGCCAGGTTTGAATTGGAAAGAAGGCTGAACAGAAAGAGAAAAATTCATCCTCTTGGAGGGTTTCAGCATCAAAGACATCCACCATGAGCTCTGTGCAGGCCCAATGTGACAATGATTATATTCTGAGACAAAACTGGGCCAAAGGGCCATTCTAAAAATTCTCTGCAAGTTTACTTAATGAAAATTCTAAGTTGTGGAGTGTTTCATAGTGCCCAAGACCTGGCTATGAACCTCAGCCCCGTAAGATGTGAAACAATAGTGGTAGCCACCGAATTCACGAGTGTCTGAGCAGCCAATTAAGGTAATGAAGATCAAAATAAAGGGAGAGAGATAGCATTTATTGGACAATTATTGCATGCCAAGTGTCATGTAATGCTTACAACAAACAGCCTTGTGAAAGAAGTATTCCTGTGCAGAGTTCATAAATGAGAAAACCAAGACACATGGAGACCGATAATGAAGGCAAAAGACAGTGGAAGTGAGCAGAAACTCTAAACTGTCTGGAATCATTTTTTTAAGAAGGCCTTTCCAAATAGTCTCTTTTGGCTTTCCAGTTTAGGTGTCAGTCTAGTTTAGGAATGGCAACCTACTCCAGTATTCTTGCCTGGAGAATTCCATGGACAGAGGAGCTCGGTGGGCTATAGTCCGTAGGGTCACAAAGAGTTGGACGTGACTGAGCGACTAACACACACATCCTGTCAGTCACCATCAGCCCTCTATTCCAGATCATCCCTCTGACTTTTCCCTCAGTGTGAAACTATCACTCTGAGTTCATTTTTTGCTTGCTTTTTCCCTCCTCCAGCTGATCACCACTCCCAAGGCTGAAAACAGCATGTATGTGCAGCAGCGAGATGAGTATCTGGAAAGTTTCTGCAAGATGGCCACCAGGAAAGTCTCCGTGATCACTATCTTCGGCCCTGTCAGCAACAGCACCATGAAAATCGACCACTTCCAGCTAGGTTCTCTGAAACAACTTAATTATTATATTATTGCTTTTCTCTTAGCTAAGGTGGGGCATGCCTTATAGGAGAGGTCGGTGGGGAATCAAAAGGAAAATTTGGGTTTCACAGAGGGCTTTCTTGTGGTAACAAAGGTCAGTCTGCCTAACTACTTATGTAACTGTCTTGGATGGTTCTGGCTTAAGTTTTGAACACTTAAATGAAAAATATGCAAACAGTCTACAGTTTGAAAGTCAGTAAGATGGGGGAAAAGGAGAGAAGTAATTCAGTGGGGCAGGGGTGGGGGAGGTATTCTGACGTAGAATAGCCAGAGAGGTATTCTGACACTTTCTTCTGTATCCTGCGTCTTCTTGCCTGTGAGCAGCACCATCTGATCCTCCTTCAGCCTCTATGCTGCAGGCAACTCCCTCGTAAATAGGGTCCCGCACACCTTTCAGAGTCCTTGACTCTGGCCAGGCTCGGGGAGAGTGAGCGGGGGCTGAGAGAAGCTGTGAAACTAAATGAAAAGTCACTGGAAATATGGACTGAATGGCGCCCACATCCTTTTGGAAAGCAGAAGAATTTGGCTGAATGTAGAGTTTTCACAATTTTTCATATTAATGATGCATGTGAGGCATACAACTCAGTGTTGAGCAGCTAAGGTCTAACTCGCCATGGTTCTCATGGGAACATGGCAAAATTTACTGTGAGTAGTTATGCCTCATGGTCAGAAGCCCCAGATCTGACCCACCCAGTTCCTTTTATAATTATTACATCTCTAGAGCTTTATTTAAAAACAAAAATCTTTCTTTCTTACATAATTTTTCTACTTTTGTTTACTGTTGTTTCAACTATAATGAAAATCCTTTTTGTGCCATTTGCATATCCTGCATATTTTTCATAAAATATATTTTGTCTGAAAGCACATAAAGCATACTTTTTCCCATTAGGTAGCAATTTCTGAGGGAGTGAGGGGCCTTACCACAGCATGTGGGAATCTTACTTCACCTACCAAGGATCGAACCCTTGCCCTCTCCTGTACAGAGTCTTAACCATTAGATCACCAGGGAAGTCCCTCCATTAATTAACATTTAACTTCATTACATATAACATCTTACTTCACAGATTTTTCTGTCACATACTCTTGGTGCTATGAACACATATCAGTTGTAATTAAGTCATGATAATGTCTGTTGATTTTTAACATAGTCTAGCTTTCTAAATCATGTATGTATTTTTTACTTTTGTAAAGACACTTAGCGTGAGATCTATCCTAAACTAATTTTTAAGTGTGCAATACAATATTGTTTACTATAGGTACAGTGTTGGCCAGCCAGTCTCCCTAATTTATTTAGGTATGAAGTTTCAGCTGTGCATTCTCTATTTTTATTAGCTCACTTTTCCCTGAGATAGTTCAAAAGAAAAATAAATAGCATCTTTTCCAATGTATTAGGAGCCCCTGGTGGCTCAGATGGTAAAGAGTCTGCCTGCAGTGCAGGAGACCTGGGTTCTATCCCTGGGTCAGGAAGATCCTCTAGAGAAGGAAATGGCAACCCACTCCAGGATTCTTACCTGGAGAATCCCATGGATGGAGGAGCCTGGCAGGCTACAGTCCATGGGGTCACAAAGAGTTGGACATGACTGAGCAGCTTCACTTTTTCAATGTCTTATCATAAGTCATTAGTGGAGCAGTGATTGATTTGTGGACATTTATTCCTTACAATGCATATGTTTTTCAGGGAGAACAAAAAGAGAGAGTTACCTTACTGTTTGTTGGTAAGAGTCCTTACCAACAACAACCAATAATCATACATGCAAAAGACACAAAAGAGGTTCTAGAGTCAACGAGGTTCAAATCCACAGTCATAATGTATTTGCATGTAACCTTGAGCAAGTTACTTCCTAAGTCTCAGCTTAGAACATAGTTATATCCATTTCATAGGTGATGATGAGGATTTAATGCTGTTACTGTGGTCATCACCACCATTTGATCTGGAGATCAATGAGCTATCAGAGGGCCTAGGGCACTATAATTGAAAAATACTTGTAATTGCTTTCTGCTCGTTAACAAGGAATCCTCACAGCTGCTCCTCAGGGTCAGGCTGCCTTAATCCTGTAGGAGACAAAACTGAAGCCCAAGAGACTAATACTGCAAAGCCACATGTTTGGTGCTTAACTGGGAGTCAACCTTTGGCTTCCAGGATTGTCAAATAGTAGCAGGAGCCAGTGAGCTTGATTATAATCCAGATGTCTTGAGAGGAAGTAGGCACCCAATCCAGTACAGAGACTTGCTGGCTGGTGATGAAAGCCTTCCTCCACCAGGTGTTCCTGGTATCAAATGTGTCACCCACCAACTCACACAAAGAATTCTCGTTCCTTATTTCAGAGAAGTTTGGAAAAATCATTATGTCTTCCACCTCAACCTGTGCATGGTCCTAACTGTTACAAACATCTGGTGCTGCCTTGGCAACCTGTTAGCATGAATCCTGATGTCTTTTAGACATCTGGATTGAATATGAACTGTAGAGGATGAAGATTTTCTTTTCTGCCTTATTGGAAGTCAGGTATTGTGATTTGGTTGTTTGCCACTCATTGAATGGCAGCTTGGACATGATTTGGGGGGCGTTTGATTTTGTTCCTCATCTAATTCCTGGAAGGCCTGTCTCTCCTTGTGTCATGTCCCAGGTTACCTTTATGAGAAAGGCTGTAGTGCATTCAGCCAAGACTGGGAGTCAGCCATGAGAAAATAGAAGTTGGCATGCACCATGGTCTCAGTAAACCAATCTCCAGCCTTGACCGATTTTCAGCTGGAAATCTGTCAGATGGCCTTACTTTCCTTAAAAATAAATCAAGCACTCTCTACTCTTCCAGACTTTTACGGGGCCTTAAAAACAGAGGCCCACATCCAGCTACAGTGTGGGCTGTACTCACCAGCTGGTCCATCTTGCTAAATGTATTTGGATTATAGGTGATGAACCTATACATACCAGGAAGCCTACTTTAAGATTTCAGTCATTAGCCTAATGAAAGTTATTCATTCTTGAGAAAATTCCAGTGCAGAATAAGCCTATCTGGTTTTGGCAGCCCAGAGTATATTATACATGAGGGTTTAGAATGACCCAACATACACACACACACAAATTAAAAATAAAGAAAAAAATTTTTAAAGATAAAAAATAGAGTGACCTAACACACAAAGGCATTTTTAATTGTCAGAGGTATTTAAAATATCAATTTGAGATAGAAATATTGGTGTCTATGCTAAGAGGATGGATTATAGAGGAAGTTTGTCAGGTGGGAAGGAGTTGCTGGCTAAAGGCATTTTATTACAAAATGAAAAGAGAAGAGGGAGGAAAACATAGTGAGCATGTATATATGTATATTTATATGCTTAGCGAAATATATAGGTGAAAAATATTTTTGACACTGGTATTGATCACTAAACTTTAAGAGCTAATTTTTTGGGGGGGAGAAGGCAATTTTTTGATAGCTTCTTCTGAAGGAATGAAAAAAGGAAAGAGGAATAGTTGGGAAGTGGAATGTGGCAACAAGGAGAGGCAATTCTGATTCCTTAGTCATAAGAGTAGGGAATTCCTAGGTGAGTCTCTGGAGTAACTTTTATACCTGAGACTGATAGAATCCATTTCAGCCTAGAATATTCTGTCTTTTATCCTGTTGAGAATTGTCCTTTATGGACAACCTCACAACCATCCGGATCCATAATAAGGCAGAAATGCTGCTTTCCCACAGAAGCATCTGAAAAATTGACCCTTTGTCCCAATTCCTCCCTTCTTCAGTGATGGTAATGCCTGGCAGCTGCCTTCTCTAGACCCTGCCACTCTGTGCTAGAAGACAAGACTGGATGAGTGATCAAACTTTCAAACAATGCCAACAATGCCTTTGGTGTCCCTCTCTGTTTATTCAGGTTTTGATTATCAATCAGTTTGTCCCCTAACTTGTGTGACCACCCATTGCACTGCCTCTAACATCAAGCTTATCACTGTCAAGATCAACCCCTGACAAGCAAGGGATTAAAAGTACCTGATGAGTCAAGTGTATAAAACAAGTGCTTGAAGAATGTGGTGGAGGGACAGGCTCTCCCAGTTGCAGTTATCACAGCATTGTATGTATTCCAGAGTTCTGAAAAGGGGGTGGATTTAAAGGAGGAGCCTTGAAACTGAGTAGATTTTTTTTTTTTTTGATAGATGATGATGCTATCAAAAGTACTTTTTGCTTTTATTCAATTTTTTAAACAAATGATACGTTTTTTGGATTCCAATGTCAACACTATATAAAAAGGTATTAACAGACAAGTCTTACACCCATTCTTGACCCTTATTATTCTCTGCTGCCACAGTAATGTTTATGATTCCTTGTTGATCCATTTAATGGCTTCTTTATGCAAACACAAATCAATATAGATACCTATATTCCCCTTCTCTCTCTTTTTTAAACAGAAAAATGTTTTATTACCTTGAGTTGGAAAAATCTTTTTTTTTTCACTTGAAATATAGCTGATTTACAGTGTTGTATTAGTTCCAGGTATATAGCGAAGTGATTCATGTATGTATAATTATAAACTCTTTTTCAGATTCTTTTCTGTTACAGATTATTACAAAATATTGAATACAGTTCCCTGTGCTACACAGTAGTTCCTTATTCCTTTTCCCTTCTTTTTACACAAACAATCAGTTCAGTTCAGTCACTCAGTCGTGTCTGACTCTTTGTGACCCCACAGAAGCATCTGAAAAATTGACCCTTTGCCCCAAAGGGTCTGCCGCATGCCAGGCCCCTGTCCATCACCAGTTCCCAGAACTTGCTCAGACTCATGTCCATTGAGTTGGTGAGGCCATCCAACCATGTCATCCTCTGTTGTCCCTTCTCCTCCTGCCTTCAATCTTGCCCAGCATCAGGGTCTTTTCTTATGAGTCAGTTCTTCATATCAGGTGACCAAAGTATTAGAGCTTCAACTTTAGCATCAATTCTTCCAATGAATATTCAGTACTGATTTCCTTTATGATTGACTGGTTTGATCTCCTTGCAGTCCAAGGGACTCTCAAGAGCCTTCTCCAACACCACAGTTCAAAAGCATCAATTCCGTGGCACTCAGCTTTCTTTATGGTTCATCCATACATGACTAGTGGAAAAACCATAGCTTTGACTAGACATAGCAAAGTAATGTCTCTGCTTTTTAATATGCTGTCTAGGTGGGTAATAGCTTTTCTTCCAAAGAGCAAGCATCTTTTAATTTCATGGCTGCAGTCACCATCTGCAGTGATTTTGGAGCCCAAGAAAATAAAGCCTGTTACTATTTCCATTATTTCCCTATCTATTTGCCATTAAGTGATGCGACCAGATGCCATGATCTTAATTTTTTTGAATGTTGAGTTTTAAGCCAACTTTTTCACTCTTCTCTTTCACTTTCACCAAGAGGCTCTTTAGTTCCTCTTTGCTTTCTTCCGTAATGGTGGCATCGTCTACATATCTGAGATTATTGATATTTCTCTGGGCAGTCTTGATTCCAGCTTGTGATTCATCCAGCCTGGCATTTCGCATGATGTGCTTTGCATATAAGTTAAATAAATAGGTGACAATATACAGCCTTGATGTACTCCTTTCCCAATTTGGAACCAGTCTGTTGTTCCATGTCCGGTTCTAACTGTTGATTCTTGACCTGCATACAGATTTCTCAGGAGACAGGTAAGGTGGTCTGGAATTCCCATCTCTTGAAGAATTTTCCACAATTTACTATGATCCACACAATCAAAGACTTTAGCATAGTCAATGAAGCAGAGTAGATGTTTTTCTGGAATTCTCTTGCTGTTTCTATCATCCAGCGGATATTGGCAATTTGATCTCTGGTACAAATAATAGTATATTATATATCTGTTTTGCATTGTTTTTCACCTAAGTGTATTTCCGGAGATCTTTTCTTATTAGTACATAGAGATCTTCCTCATTCTTTATTAAGCTATTCTGAGATTCTACCATAGTTTATTTAACCACTCCCCTTGTTGAGGAACATTTGGATTGCTTTCAGTATATTGTTATTATAAACAATTTCAGAATTAACCTGTACACATATCACTCTATGTATGTGGGTATTTCTTTACAATAGATTCTGAGAAGTAAGACTGTTGGGCCAAATGGAAAGTATATCTAGCTTTGGTAGATATCACCAAATTTCTCTCCATGCAAGTTGTATGATGTTGCAAAACCACCAAAAATGTGTAAGAATGTCCATATCTCCAAACATCTTCAATAGAATGTATGATCAAACTTGTGAATGTTTTTAGCCAATGCTGTATGTGAAAAATGGTATCTTAAATGTGATATAGTATTGGGTTGCATTTCTCTTTTTATAAATGTGTTTGAAGATTTTTTTCATATATTTCAGGCAACTTTATACTTTGTTTTTAGTGTCCTTTGCTTATTTCTCTATTGGGTTGTTGGTTTTTTTAATCTCAATTTATAGGTATTCGTTATAAGACACTGACCTAGTTTGGGGGTGGAGTTCAGGAGTTTGTTTTAAAAGTGTTGCTCAAGTGATTCTGATTTGCAGTTAAATTTGGTCTACAGCAGAAAGTTGAGTGGCAGAGAGAAGGGAAGAGAGGTCTAGAAATGTAGATTGGCACCCAATTTTAGAGAATTTCAAATACCAGGAGAGAGAATTCAAACTTAATTTGGTAAATTAAGTGAAGTCACTAAAGATTTCTAAACATATTTTTCAAATAAATTTTAAATACCTTTTTAGGTTTAATAGTCAGTCTGTAGGACAGAAAAGCACCTGACAGCACACATTCTTCACAGATAAGACAAATTGTTCTTTCTAGGGACCAAATGTGAGCTTCAGCTTTGAGATCAGAAATGGCCAGGCTAGTCTCATATACCCATTCAATTCAGTCACTCACTCATCTCACAACTGAGTGCTAGGCAGGGAAACAACTCACTCATAGAGTAAAACAGGAAGGAACAAGTGGATTGACAACAAAGTTAGTTAAATTTATCCATTATCAACTAAAAACAATTCAGCCTCTGCTGGAGTCTTTACCTCCAGATTTATCCAAAATGCAACCAAGAGATTTTTGGTCTATACTGACTTCTTAAATAGGATAATTATATTTTAAGTGCCTTATAAGTATGTTTTATTTACTTTGTGCATTACTTCAGGAGAGAGTTTATTAAGGTCTGGTGGTGCAGCAAAGTCAGTGACACTCAAAAGACCAGAATGCCAAAGGAAAATGGAATATATTACTCATTCATTACTCAAAAAGGAAACTGCACCACACCTCACAAGGTCATGGGAGGAACACCAAGTTTTGGTCAGGAAGCAGAAGCCAGAGTGAAGAGAGAGCCTAGACCATGGTTATTATTGGGGTTTCCATGGGAAACACAAGGTGAGCTGGGTGAACAGCTGGTTAGGCTTGGGGCTGTAGGGTATTTCCTAATTGCCTGGTTCCTGGCCCTGAGACAACTGATTGGTGCTCCTGGGGCCATGAGCCAGATAAATCTGGGTCCAAGGATTGTATTTTAACATGCCTTCCAGGTGTTCATGATGAAGGTATACAGTGAATCCTACTTTGAAAAACTGCCAGAGCAGATTTGGAGCTCCTGAAGCAAAGGGAGAGCTGAAGTTGTCCCAGGACATTGGAGGAATGACCTGAATTTAGGGATGAGAAGGAGGAGGAGGAGAAACCATGGGTATCACAGAGAGGCAGCAGTCACAAATGGAGGCTTTACATACAATGCCTGACATACAGGTGGTGTTTAATAAGTTGCCTTTGAAGTTGAATTTTTCTGCAGTGTCGTTGCTGTCTATAGTCAGACATGGAAAAACAAATACGTGAAGAAATTTACTACTACCTGAATTTAACCACTGACTTTTGGAGTTGGAGTTCTTAAAGGGTGGAAAACTAGGCAAGTGCTTCATTTACAGGGCCAGTCCTCATCGGCACACAGCAGAGCTCACCCTCCCAGCTGTCCCTCCTCAAAAATCTTAGGTCCAGGGGCAGGTTGTGTGAAATGACCAAATCCCACAAAATGGGCTTGGATCTATGAATCATTTTAGCTGGATTGGGACCATGTGGACAATTTATAGGATGTATTCTAAGGAATGTTTGCTTTTAAGCCCTGCTACCCTTAACGAAGACTAGAGAGCTTTGGCAGAATCTGGATAAATTTAATAAGAAGTTCCAAATCATCAAAAGCAAAAATGAATGTATATTGAGGATTAAAAATAGCGTTCCTAGGTTCAAGATAAAATCTGATTTGTAAAGTGTTAAAATCAGAACATTAGTTGTTAAGGATGCTTACAAATCAGTTTTTTAATGATTTCCTTCATCATCATAATTCATATTAATATTATTAATCACAAAACAAAATATACTCCTTGTTAAAATTTAAATAATATAGACTCACATAGAGTAAACAGTCAAAGTTTCTACCTTACCTCTTCTCACTCCCCAGAGGCAACTATTATTATTAGCTCTATGTCCTTCTGGAGTTTTTCCTATGTATATTCCCATATGGATGTATTTTCTTTTGCTTTATTTCCTTTTAACCAAGAATAACATCATACTTCGTATTTTATTCTGCAAGTTGCTATTTTTACTCAATAGATAAACTAAACAAAAACCAACAGCATGAAGAACTTAATAATTCTTTTAAAGTAACATATTTTATTAATGATAGTATTCTTTCCCCTCTCATTATGATCTACTTGGGAGAATCAAGCTTCTTATTTATATACTTTCAACAGTCTTAATCAAGTAAACCAAAGTAATAACTAAATTATAATTGCCCCCTTTATATCAATAAAAGCAGAATAGTTTGTGATACTTGGCTGTATCACCTTTGTAGATACAAAATTGTGTTTTTTTCTACTGTAGTACTATTCATTGGGTAACAGCGTTGATAATAACCAATAAATTTCCTTCCGTAATAGATTTATTATCACATATTTGCTAACTTTAACATTTGTAAATTTTTTAAAACACAGGGGATTATTCTACCAGTAAAAATTTTAACAGGGTTGAGGGAAGCACTGTGACCTGTATGGGATGAAAGAAGTAAATAAACCCGTCTATCATTTCCAAAGTGTTTTCCAGGCATGGTATTAATAGTTTGTCATGTTCAGACTTCCCATTAACCCAGTGGCACCTGCAGGAACCTCTCTGAATTATAACAGTTTTCAGGGCTTGATATTTGAATATATATATATATATATATATATATATATATATACACACACACACACACACACATATATATATATATATAGCATTAAGAACTTCTATAAATTCAGTAATGTTTTACTTAACCTTGTATTCACTTACAAAATTTATCTTATGAATAGCTTGATTTTTTGGAGTCAAATGACCAGACTTGAACATAGGCTTTTTATTTTTCTCTATGGCAATGACTGGAGAATTCCATGGGCAGAGGAGCCTGGCTGGCAACAGTCCATGGGGTTGCATAGAGTCGGACACGACCAAGTGACTAATATACACACACATAGCAATGACATAGTTCACTGTGTCCCAAAAAAAAGTCTCTAATAAAAGGAAGGAACAGACACCAATTTTAGAGTTAAATAAATAACTAAAACTAAAATAAAATTTTAAGTGAAATAAAGCTTAACCAAAGAATCTGGGTCTGTTTCCCTGGTAAATCACAATAATGACTCATCCCCAGGCTGAGTTGGCAATCTTCTTCCAGGAATGACTCAGTAGCTTCATTCTAAAGTTGCTCCTTCTGATTCACTATAACCAGGGTGGGCAGAGATGGGGTTCAATCATCTTTGGAAGAGTGACTTTCAAAATGAGCTTATTTATTCATTTGTTTCTATATTTGTTCACTTTGGAAACATTAGTTCAAACAAAGTACTATTTGAATGTGTGCAACTAATGAAAGCAGTTCTAATTAACTCCGGATGGAGGCTCAGATCCTCCACCCTTTGGTTTCCCACTGACTTCTGTTTTTGTCACATCCATATTTATTCACATTTCATTTGCCTTAAGACAATGAGAAACCTATGCGAGTTGTGGATGAAGAGGACTTGGTAGACCAGCATCTCATCAGCAAGCTGAGGAAGGAATATGGAATGACCTACAATGATTTCTTTATGGTGCTCACAGATGTGGACCTCAGAGTCAAGGTATGGGTTCCTGTTTTGGATGATGCAGTGCCATTCCTTAAGAGAGAAACTCATTTTGGGGGGATCAGTGAGTCTATTATACATACAACTGAGCACAAATTATTTCATAAATGGGAAAGTTTGGAAATGGTCCAAATAGTTACCACTGTCCTATAGAATTTGTGGTCTATGGAAAATATTGGATTGGATGACCCCCTGTAGCTCAGTTACTTGACTCAGACTAAATTCTTCTGTAACATTAAAGTTATGCATTCACTAGACACTTGTTGAATGGTTATGATGTGTCAGACCCTGGTGATAAAAAGTGAAGAGCATTTAGCTTCTGTTTTAAGAAAACTCAGATTTAATATAGGCGTACTTTGGAGGAACCTGGAAATTTATCTCCTGATTCAGCATGGGCAGAACAGTAGGGTTTTACACCTAATTTCTTCCTATGATAGGGACAAAAGTTCTGAACCATGAAAAATTATGCCATGTAGTCATAATAATAATAATAATAACAATAATAACTAACTTTATTGAGTTCTTTCATTATGCCAAGCACTCACCTCAAATATTTACAATTCTTATCTCAAACTTGTAAGAGAAATAACAAGTATTATCTTTGTTTCAAAGAGGCCAGGAATCTAGAGTTGTTAAGTAACTTGCCTAACTTCACCCAGTTAATGTTAGACTTCATACACACACAGATTGACTCCAGAGCCCATGCTTACATGAAAATCCTTAGGAAAAAGGCTGCCTGGGCTATTAGAATAGCTAGGTCAGCCTGAAGTATTTTTCTGGATCTGGAGAGAGATCCCTTCAATAATTCATTCTGCTTTTGTGTTTTGCCACCTCTAATGTGAAAGGATGGACTAGATGATCCCTAAGGTGTCTGCCAGCTTACACATTTCATGATTAACTAAATTCCCATTGAGGGCAAAGCTCCAAGCCATGTCCTGACTTCTCTCTCTAACTTACGCTGATTATGCTCAGCCAGCTCCCAAATCCATTTCAGGTTGCTGTTCTAAGTCCAGGCAGCTTTGAGGCAGGAAACTGAATTTCATTATCCTTAACTTAGAGTCCCCAATTTCTTTTTTCTGAGAATATGTTAGCAAACATGACCTAATTTTAAGTAATGCTCACTCAATAAAATAGTCCCTGGGAATCACAAAGAGTTTATATAGATTGTTTATTCATTCATTTATTTACTTTTTGGTTGTGCCACGAGGCATGTGTAATCTTCCCCTAACAAGGATCAAACCCATAGCCCCTGCGTTGGCAGCATGGAGTCTTAACCCTCGACCACTAGGGGCATCCCATGTAGATTCCTGATGACCACAGAGCAGGCATCCTTCTGGTGGAAAATCACCCTTATTGCTGAGGTCAGATACTCTTACATGTTCTTGCATTTGATTTTTTGTGTTAGGTACAGAGTTTCTGCCTTTCTCTCCAGTTGTGTAATGAACAGGAACCAGGTTAGTCCCAGAAACAGGGAAGTAAATCTAGGATATGTGGGGTGAAGAAGGCATGGACCCTTTCCAATAAAAAGAGTGAAGTGAAGAAGAAATCCTCATGGAATGTAAAGGCAGTTGTTTCGTGGATTCAGAACCTCAAAACCTCAGCAGAGGACTATTGCAGGAGAGAGTTTATAAACAAATAATCCCTCCAGGCTCTGTTTTTCCCAGAGCTCCCATGAATTCTCCCAGGCTCTCCACCCTCTGGACAGAGGGAAGAAACACCTTAATGCATTATATACTTCCTACTTTTCCTTCAACAGCAATATTATGAGGTGCCTATAGCAATGAAGTCTGTGTTCGATTTGATCGATACTTTCCAGTCCCGAATCAAAGACATGGAAAAACAGAAGAAGGACGGCATCATTTGCAAGGAAGACAAGAAGCAGTCACTGGAAAACTTCCTATCCAGGTACATCTCCGTTGGAGACACCGAGGAGGAAGGCAGGAGAGCGTTCTGAGTGAGCTAATGAAAACCCCAGAGAAACACAAAGCAGACGTGTCTGTGCAGGGTGACCTTCCCTGTGAGAAGGGGAAGTGTCTGTCTGCTTCACAGCACTCTGCCCAGTAGGCTTATTCTTGTCCTGTTGGAAGTGGCTCTGATTGCAAGGCTGGCTGGGATCAATTCCAAGCTTGAGTGTTGATTTGGTGGCTTTGGATAAGTCTTTTCTTTCTCTTCTGCTTTTTTTTTGGGACACTGATACATAATTCTGACCTGTAAGGGTTAATTCATTCAATCAATCTGGGGGCTTTGTATATTGTACTTACATTTATTGGGCCTTTTCTAGTTCCAAATGGGATTTGGAACACTGCTTAATTTTCTACTTCCTTCCAACTCTGCAGAGAACAACAGAAGTTCCACTAAGACCTTAAAAGGAGAAATTCTCCTGACCCAGATCCCTGATTCCTTGGAGAGTGTGGTTTGTTGAAAACCCTTGTAGGGAAACTCCGGTACATACACAAAAAAGTGTTTTTTAAAAAAAAACCACCCTACTTTTCCCCTTCTTCATTCCTTCCCCCATGATGGATGAAAATTCTACAAATCTTTGGGACTTTAAGGAGTGCAGGGATGCAGAAATTTCACCTACAGCAGCAAAAATTCTATGATTAGGAAATAGATAATCTGAATTCCTCTAGATTCGGGAAGCTTGGGTCTTTTAGGAGATAACATCATGATGTGTGAAGAGCATGGGACTCACCATTCATCCAAGTTTTCAGTTTATAATTTTCTAGGTATGTTGTCTCTATGCTTCCAATTAACCTGCCTTAAAAATCTTTCACCGTGAGAATAACAAGAGCAGGTAGCCCTACCTCCACTTCAGTGTTGCTGTAATCACCTTTTGTGCCAAGCACTTCATCTTCCCTCCTGTTGTTTCACAATATTCACATGATATAAATACTGTAACTACTCTCACACTAATGGAGACCACTCAGGCTAATGGAGATCAAATAACTTTCATCACTGAGTTAAGTGTCAGTGATGCTGAAAGCTCGGCCTCTTTGTATCGGTGCCAAATCAAATCTTGGAGACAGAGTTTTGGGTGTTAAAACAGTCATTTTACATTTACCATATTTCTTTCAATTGCTTGAAATAAATACAACCTTTCTGGGTATTTAAATGATCCATAAGTTTAATAAGTTAATCTTGCAAATACGGTGAAGTTTTCTCAAATGTTCCAGTAACTGTATATGCTTAGTAAGATTTCAACCTAAAACCATGCAACTAAACCACATACTCAAATCACATTTCCTAGTTTGGAGTTTCAAGGCTATCATTTTAAGCCAGATACTCTTAAGTTTCACAAGAACATAAATTCATAAAGAAAATTAGGCTCCTTCTTAGGAAAATATATTATTACTATAATTTTGATTCTTTCCAAACTTCCTCTTCTTAATTCTAAATCTTCCAGTACTGAAAGATGTATACCTATTGAACTAACCCCTAAACTCAGATAGCCTGATTTGTAAAGCAGACAGTTATTGTCTAGCTCATTGATATTATTTACAACTCAGGATTTAGGCCAGCCATGAGACCTGCAGTTACAGACATGATGATGAATTATTTGTGCCATTTCTAAGTAGAGGTTCTTTTTATAATCACATGTCGTGGGTTTCAAAACTTCAAAGGAAAAGCTGGCATTATCTCACTTTTGTTCACTCACAATGCTTGCAATGCTCATTCAAGTTGATCACCGATTTGCATTTGCATTTTTTAAATTCTTAAGAAATTATACATATTTTCCATCTAAAGTCTTTTGAACTAGATAGGGCCCTACAACACATAAGCAAATGTATTTTCCTTCCAGTGTAAAAGACTACAAGTTCTTATATTCACTGCTCTTTCAGGAATATACATCTGTTATGGATAGTCAGAATGGCCTATGATTATAATTTAGATGTCCTATGGTTATCTGTGACTATGGTCACAACTCATGGAATCATTGTGCTGATAATTACCATTGATCTTAAAAATTAAAGTGGAATAGTATATTACTTAAAGGCGTGAGTAAGATAACCCTGAAGTTGATTCCTGGTTTTTCACTTATCAGCTGTGTGACCTTGGACTTATTGCTTAACCTCTTTGGGCTTTAGTTTTTTCATTTGCAAAATGGAGATAATAAGTTTATCTATTCTTAAGATCATTATGAAAGGTAAATTCAATACGAAAGATAATGATAGCCTAGAACTTAGCACAAAGCAAGTAATTAATAAACACTGGTTATTAGTAGTATTAGGGGCTGTATATTCAAGTCCTAGTTAGAGAGCTTTGTCATCAAAGGAGAGCAAAGAGAAGACTTAATAAATACCTTCAGAACTGAAACCCAGGCAGAGAGAACTGAATTTTTTTCTCTCTTTTCTACATAACAGCTCTGTAATAAACTAGTATCCAAATGGGAATTTTCCTTCAAATTTGCTGAGTTGGTGGGTCTACACAGCCTGGTTTCAGCTCACCAGACTCTGAAGCCAGTCTAGTCTTTAGTGACACTCATCTGGTTCAGGCTATAATTATCTTTCTCTAAGACAGAAGCCCCAAAGACGGGGCACATGCACACTAATTTGGGAATGCCAGTTAAGAGAAGCAAACACATACATAGCTTGCAGTTTTTATTTAGTGACACGCTAAAGTGACAGAAAAACAATTTGTCCAAAGTAAGGGTCTGGGCCACATCCACATCTCTTCTTACTTCCACAGAAGTAGTTTCATTAACATTTGTTCCTTCAGGGCTGGGAGCTGGGGCCTTGGATCTTAATATGAAGGTCTGTGGGATAAAGAATCACCACTTAGGGGAAATGACCCTCTATCCGTTGTGTCCGCCACAAGTCTCAGATCCCAGCCCTCTCTAATCTGACAGCATTCAGTGGTGCACACAGGTAAACAAGCCAAAATAGACCTCACCCAAGATAGCTCCCTCCAGGATACCCTGCAGCTCTATATGGGGGCCAGAAAGGCTGGCCTGGCGTGGGTGCTGGCTGGGAAGGGGTGGGGGTCAGGGGTGCTGGTCTGGCAGGCCTCCTAAGGAAGCAGGGAAAGCACAGGAGACTGTCTTCTGTGATCCAACAACAGTCCTGTTCCCTTTCCCAGGAAACCTCGGACAGTCTCAGATTCTCCTCTCCCCTCCTTTGTGCCACATACATTCATCTTCTATCCTCAGTGGAGATTTAAGTTTTTCTTTCCCTTGGAAGAAAAACAAGCGGAGGAAGCTAATGTAATGTCACAGCAAGCAGCTCTTGGTGAGTCTTGCTAAGGCGCCAATTCAGAGGTTGTATTTCATCAGATTATCATTTTCTCTCATTCACCCAAACCACTATTCCCCCAAGTGGCCATTTTCTTTGGGATTGAAAACTCTCCTGATCACTGAGAGGCTAGAAGGGGCACAGGGAGAGAAGCCATGAATAAAATCAACTGGCTTCTGGCTCCCTGAGTGCACTGACACCCTGCAGTCAGCAACACTGACTGCAAAAGGCAGAAAGCAAAAGACCTTTCTCCGTGAAGGTTGACTTTGAGACAACTGCACTCAGCGTCTCTCTGGATGCACACCCTCTCTCCTTCATATCCCTTTAGGGACCCTGACAGTGCCCGCCAATCATTAACACCTCTGAGAGGGGTAGACCAGGGAAAGCACTGGACCAGGACTTAGAGGAATCTGAATTTTGGTACCACCTCTTAGATTTACTAGTTGAGCAAGTCACTTCACTTCTCTAAACCTTGTTTTTTATCTGCAAAATGGGGAAAGCAAGCCATGCCCTCGATGAACTCCAGTGAGGAATGTATGTTTCTTGTTTTTTAATTATTATTTATTTACTTATTTATTTTTGGCTGCGCTGGGTCTTCGTTGCTACACAGACTACTCTAATTGTGGTGCGTGGGCTTCTCATGGCAGTGGCCTCTGTTGCTGGGGAGCATGGGCTCTAGGGTGTATCGGCTCATAGTTTCAGTTCCCAGGCTCCAGAGCATAGGCTCAATAGTTGTGGTGCATGGGCTTAGTTTCTTGGAGGACGTGGGATCTTGCCGGGTCAGGAATAGAACCCATGTCTCCTGTACTGGCAGGCCAATTCTTTACCACTAAGCCACCAGAGAAGCCCTCCAGTGAGGAATGTGTGTTGTGTAAGTGAAAGTGAGCTATAAAATGATACACCAACATAAGGATTAAATCGATTATCATATGGCATCATGATAATGTCCAAGATCTGTTAATGGACAATGGACATTATCCATCTGTCAGACAAAGTTCTAAATCTAAAGCCTGCAGACTAAGACACTGTCAATATCTATGCCAACACATGGATAACTTACATTGATGGATTTTCGAGTTTAATTCTTAAAAAAATACTATCTACTCATTTGACTGCCTGGGTCTTAGTTGCAGTACTCTGAATGTATAGTTACGGCATGTGAACTCTTAGTTGTGGCATGTAGGATCTAGTTCCCTGACCAGGGATCAAACCCAGGCCCCTTGCATTGGGGGTATGGAGTCTTAGCCATAGGACCACCAGGGAAGTCCCTAGAGTATAATTCTTATAACACCTCTTTGAGGTAATGCTCTTTTTGATTCTAAAGCTAAGGAAAAGCTATGACTTAGATGAATAGAGTGACATGCTCAAGGAACCCAAAAAATGTAGCAGTGAGAAAATATAGATCAGGTTTCTCAGCTACAAGACAAAATCTCTTTCCACTGCCCAATCGTGTTGGAACTATATGAACAGGAAGAAGTTTACTATATATTCTAAAATCCTATGACTGTAGGTTTAGCTCCATTCTACTTCTTAGGGGTACTCTATAAATGATGGTTCTTACTATGATGATAGGGTACATCTTCAAACAACATTTGCCTCAGGAAAAACCATTGGCTACGGAGGAATGTACATAGAGCTTTATTTTTCCAGGAACCTTGCTTGATCCTTTAAGACACTTTTCTATTTTCCTTCTTACTGTCACTGCCATCTACTTAAAATTCAGTTCTTTTTTTTTCTGTACTATTTCCTGTCCATATTCAGCACCACCACCACCCCCCCTGCCAAACCCGGGGGAATTCGACCAGAACTTGAGTTTTCTTCAGTTATTTTCTAATTCCTTTATTTCTGTTGCTATAATTTGACAAACAATTTCAGCTATTTTTCATCAAATCAGAATTTCTTCTCTCCCTAAGTGACCTCATCAGGCATGGTGACCACATTCATGCCTGACACATCATGCAAATGCTACACTCGGCAGACCATGACTTTATAAAGGAAAAAGTGCAAGAAATGTGGTAATACAGTTTAATGTTAGGCTTTGAGGAGCTAAGAAATATTTCCAAAGTTACTGTTTTTTATTCCAGGCACAGGAAAACAGTGACAGTCGATGTTACTCTGCTTTTTCACACTGGCCTCTATTGTTTGAAGCAGTAATTGTGGTCTTCTACTTCTTTTCCAGATTCCGTTGGAGGAGGCGGTTGCTGGTGATCTCGGCCCCTAATGATGAAGACTGGGCCTATTCACAGCAGCTCTCTGCCCTCAGTGGTCAGGCATGCAATTTTGGTGAGTGGGAAGCCTCGTCATCACTGCTTTCCCATACCACCCTCTTCCTGGTCTAAAATGGAACACAGAAGCTTAGGTCATCCAAATATTCCCCAGCCCAGACTGTAGATTCCCAGACACTTACTCAGTTATATTGAGGATAAAGTTGCTTTCAGACTGGAATCTTAGTCAACTGGGGTCTGTTTTTCTTTTTTCTTTTTTTAGTATTCTGCCCTCTCAGGTTTTTTATTGAAATGTTTGAAAATACCTGCTGCTTTACTTACAGTGATCTGTATTATGTGTCTTCTTGTTTGTTTTTTAAAAATTTGTCTCAAGATAATAAAACTCAGATATCATCAATTACTTAGGTAATAATTAGGTATCAACACTGAGTACTTTTCCATAGATTTAAGTATTTTTTGTAAGACAGCAATGGCTTTGAGAATTAATGAATGAATTAAACCCCACTGTACTATATTACCAGTCCCTTTGAAAGGATTTTGATCTCTAACTAAGCACCGGGAAGACAGCAAAATTTGTTAAACAGTGCCTTATGCTTTAAGATAAGTAGGTCAAAGAGAAATACTGTTTATTATTACTATCATTATTTGCAGTGAATTGCTCAGTGTTTTGAAAACTAATGTATGCCTTCTTTACCAAACATTATTATCCTAGTGGTCAGAAAGGGCTAATACTATTCTGAATATGTACATATAGAAAGGAAATGCATAATACATAGAACATTATTAGTAAGTTAAATGTTGAACCAGAGAGATAGTGGTAATTTCAAAAGTTGGAATCACTACAAAAATTTTATTTAAGATACACCTCTGCAGAGGAAGAATTTTTGAGAGTCAGTGGAGGGGTGGAAAGCAGCTAGTGGCCACAGATTTAAAACTTCATAATTGGAACATAGATGAATCCACATTATTTTGATATTTCTATGAAGAAGAAGAATCATTTATTAGTTATAAAACTGTGTTTGATTTATAAAAGGGAAGGGTGGTCATATAGGTTTTGTAAAACATTAACAGAGTCTGGGTCCTTGCTATGACCAGGTACCTACAAATAATAAATATATTTCAGTTTTAAGATGTAAAATAATAACTCAAAAAAAAGGCAGAAAACAAGCTTATAACAGTAAGAATAATTAGAAGATTTGTAAATGTTTATTTATACTCTTATTATCAAGATTAATGCTTTAAAAATGTATATCAATACATGTAAGGAAGATTTGATAGTGCCAGTATTTTTAGGCATAATTTAAATTCTTAATAGCCACCAACAGTGGTGGGTAAGATGGAAGTTCTTAGGGCAGTTAATGACCCTCAATGATATGAATATATAAATAAGATCATGGCTTGCTAATTTTCTAAAGACATCTTTGCAGCAGCTATTAGGTGATGTTTCATTTTGAATTGCTACACAGAGTCTAAGTCAGACTCTTTTGTAGTAGATAGGAAATGTGAACAAGTCATGTTTTAAAGGGATAATTAAATTCATGATCATCCCTTTTGAAAACATGACTTAACATGCAAAACAGAAATGCTTCACTTCTCTGGGAGAAGAGTAAATCCCATAAAATTTTTTTGGAATAACATTTTGCCTGGATTTCAGTTCTTCTTTAAAAGAGCCGTTCGTGGTGGCTTTTAGTTTTCTCTCCTGGACAATCAACACTGTCAACATTCATATTTATTATTAATAGTTCCAAATTACTACTGTGACTAGGCTCGGATTTTGTCCAACACCATGAAATCTAAATAGGATGACTCCATAGCCCCCTTGCCTTCCTATGTTCTTTCTCCTGAATCTTTTCATAAGGGCTTCATCTTCAAAAGAATTCCAGCAAGCTACCAAGGCGTGACCTTCTTTCCTTTCCTGAAACTTTAGCTGAGGATGGGTGGGAAGCAAGCTGTGCCTCCCTCAGTGCTACCCCTTTGAGTCTTCTAAAAAAGTGATAAAACCCCGCCCACTGAGCAGACAAACTTTCATTTGAGGAAGCCAGAACAATTTCTTCAACAATCACATTGGCTCGCTCTGTGGTCTTTTCTTTGAGAGGAAAATTAAATTATCCATGTAAGCTGTTATAACATCAGCCGTGACTTTTTTCCAGAACACTGATCAGCTTAGATCATCTTAGATATTTTAAAGTTCCAATGGCTTCATTTTTGTTTTGTTATTTAATAGAGTGAGAATCACAGTTTAAGAGCAAATTCTTTGTCAATCCGCAAAAACAAAACTAAACCACATTTGACTTTGCTGTTAATCCTAAAATCTGCAATTAGTCTCTTTTCAAGATTTTATAAATGTTTAAATGCATTTTTATGGAAAAAAATTTTAAATGACTTATTTTACCTAATCAGGTTATGTTTTGTATTCTTTTTAAACTTAGAGATTTTAATTGTCAGATATTCAGTCTTTGGAAGCAAAAGACTTACTACAGATTCTGTGACTTATTTTTTTCTCTCAGGTCTGCGCCACATAACGGTTCTGAAGCTTTTAGGTGTTGGAGAGGAAGTAGGGGGCGTTTTAGAACTGTTCCCGATTAATGGTAAAGTTTTGTTACTTTAAAAGAGTATATTCTACTGATAAGTTCAGTGGGGTTATATTAATTCATATGTAAGCAGTGGATTTACCCTCAGTTGAAGAAAGGTCACTAAATCCTCCCTCCTGGTGTGTGCCCCATGCATGTGTGTGTGTGTGTGCGTGTGTGTATGGATGTGAGAATTTATGTATACATAGAATGTGTGTAGAAGAATGGGAAGGGGAGCATAAGCACTCATGTTGTTTTTATTAAAAAACCATTCACAATTGACAGCAAAGATATTCATTTAATAGAAACATGTAATTCTTTTTTGTCTGCGTGGGCCTTTATTGGCTTACAAAGCATTTTCACCTATGTTATCTCATTTAATTCTTGTGGTAGTATTATAAGCACGAGAAATGGAATATTTCCTGCCATATCAGTGAACAAGGGATGTCAGAGTTGATCTTGATGTGGCAGTTGCTCTTGCCAGGATTAAATAAAGGAACTAGTTTTATATTTTATAACACTCCTGTAAGGAGACATGTGACTCAAAACGTGATCCATGATGTAGAACAGCAGGAACATTTCATTGCTAGTAGAAAGACCAGCAAAGTTCCTAAATTGGATTTTTGAACTGTAGAGAACAAACCCTTGGGTCCTTTCTCTGTTCTCACAGTGATTTCTTCTCACTTGATGCTTTCCTGAGTATTGCCTCTTTAATCCACTAACAACTTTTCTAATCCTATTCTAGGGAGCTCTGTTGTGGAGCGAGAAGACATACCAGCCCATCTGGTGAAAGACATACGCAACTACTTTCAAGTGAGCCCAGAGTATTTCTCCATGCTTCTAGTTGGAAAAGATGGAAATGTGAAATCCTGGTATCCTTCCCCAATGTGGTCCATGGTGATTGTATACGATTTAATTGATTCGATGCAACTCCGGAGACAGGAAATGGCCATTCAGCAGTCACTGGGGATGCGCTGCCCAGAAGATGAGTATGCAGGCTATGGTTACCATAGTTACCATCAAGGATACCAGGATGGTTACCAGGATGACTACCGTCATCATGAGAGTTACCACCATGGATATCCTTACTGAACAGAAATATGTAACCTTAGCCCCAGCCAGTTTCCCCTGCAACTGTTAAAGTCACATGTGGCCAGCTACATAAAGGAGAGTTCTTCCACACTGCCTGCACTCCCTACCTTTTTCTTTCAGTGTTCTTCCAAGATTAAATAAATAGCAATATTTTGCCTACTCATAAGTTGTCAAGAGACCTTAAATCATAAAGATGTTCAAAAGAATTACTTTTTAAAAAGTATTAATTGGTAAGTGAAAACTAGGATTGTTAAAGATCACAGCACAGATGTTTTCAAATAAACATCTGAACAGATGGAACAGACAGAGTAGATAGCATCTTAACCCTTTTTGAAATGTCAGTCTAAAAATGATTAAGATGGCTTTGCTTTATACTGTGAGTTTCTTTCCTGAAGCTTGATACCAGAGGAGTCCAGTGATATTGACTTCTAAAGCCAGGGCAAGTACCAAACTCCACTTTGTTACCATAGCTACTACCTGCCCTGTTTCTCTTATCTTTAGTGTCAGGGGAAAGAATACCCTCAATCACCTCCAGAACTGGCTGTGCAGCTAAAGGTGACACTTTCAGAGTTCCATCAGGTACCATGGAATTCCCAGCAAGGGAAACCTTGACTCTTCACACTTGACTTCCTGGGCATGTTTGCTAATAGGCCCATTACACACTGGCACCTTGTAAAATAAAATTACAAAGGAGATTATTTCCAAGCATTCCTTTTTTCTTCAAAGGAAAGTGTTCCTAAATTACAGTGGATAAAATTATAACTGGAGTGCAAAATATAATCCTTGTCTTTGAAATAGAGCATTTATTTTCACATATGGCATATAAACTAAATATTCTCCCTTCTTCCCTCCCTCTTTCCCCTCCTTCCTTCTATATTATTTTACTTTTTACCAGCAAACAATGACCAAGTAATATGTATGAGCTTGCCCGAAGGCAGGCAGTCAGAGTTCCTGTATTTTAGCATCCTGACAGTGCCAGCCTCTGTCAGTAATGGGGATGCTTATTTTTTTTTGTCACTGTTATTAAAATTGATTTTCCAAATAATCTTCATTATTGGTTATTGGCTCTAATGAGCCCAGATATTAATAACTGCATTGAAGTCACATGTGAATGCTACTAGCATTTAACTTATTTGTGCCTATTTGCACAAATTTGTCTTTTACTTCATCTGAACTTTCTTACAATCACAGTAAAAGTGGAATTTCTACCTCAAATGAACTTGAAGGATTACTTGTTTTGCCCCTTATTCTCCATAAAGACCATTCATTCTTACCTGTTTTATAGGTAACTAAAGTTCAGAAAGTACAAGTGACTTCAGAGCATACTTTACTTATTGTATAAATTATGCTTCCAGTTCACCCCTCCTCCCATGGTGGGGATCTTTCCTCTTCTTTGCTAGAACAGTCTATACCAGCTGCTTGAGGAGGGCAGGTGCAAGAACCAGGCTGATGTGCATTGCTCTTAAATTGTTGGCAGGGTGAAGCACAGCTTAAAATTGCCATGGATTTCTTTATTATTGCCTCTGAAATTACACAGGGGCAATATCTAAGTAAGGAGCCCAAATTGTCTCAATTTCAGGAAATACAATAATGAAGGAGTTTCATCTCCCAAGGAAACTAATTAGATAGGAATAATAAACATTTTCTTATAGAATAATTTTGTTAAGGTTCTAGCTCCTGCACCCAAAGAAAGAGAACACTTTTTCATAACATGAGGTTACTTTTTCAAGCATTCTTCTGGTTTCACTGGCACTGAGATGGTCTTTAGCAATGCAATGAAATGGTTCTTCGCTTTGATGAGTGGGTGGAGAAGTCATGGGTAATCATTTAGGGGACTGTAGAATAAAGAAGCCACAGCTCAACAAAGGGACACATTCGGAGGAAGATGCTATTAGTAAATGTCCTCAAATCCTAGAATCTGGAAAAAAGCAGAGTAAATCTTAGCAAATGGGAGGACTGAAGAATAAGGTAACCTGAATCTGTTTTCTAGGGCTATAGATCTGGTAGTTGGAAGTCTGAGTATTGTTGTTGTCGTTGTTGTTTTATAAAAACATTTCCTTCCCCAAACAGCAACAACAAAAAAGGTAAAATACAAATAAATTCTAATTTTTGAGAAAGACTATGGAATTATGATATTTCTAAAGAAAAGCACCCAACTGAGTTAGGGAAATCTGAAAGACTGAAAAGAACACTGCCTCACCCAAGTTGCCATAATTCCCTTCCATGAAATTCCAAGAACTGTTTTTCATCAGAGAAGTACCAGGGTTCTAAAAGTGAAATGAAAGGATTAGTCACCCAGTCGTGTCTGACTCTTTGTGATCCCATGGCCTGCAGACTGCCAGGCTCTTCTGTGCGTGGAATTCTTCAGGCAAGAATACTGAAGTGGGTAGCCATGCCCTTCTGCAGGGGATCTTCCCAATCCAGGGGTTGAACCCATTTCTCTCACATTGGAGGCAGATTCTTTACTGTCTGAGTCACAAGGGAAGCCCTGGGCTCTAAGGTGAATATTAATTCAGCAGAGAGATTCATCCCCTGCCACAGAGGCTGGTGGCCCAGACACAGCAGAGTCGGTGGAGCCCGCTGGTCTCATCCTCTAGATTACAGTTGATAATGAAGCGCACACCTTCTCAAATCCTGAAACCTTGAGCATAAAAATAGCTCAGGGCCAGGGTGAACGATGGCCTTGGCCAACCCTGATGGGTAATCTCAGTACTTAGCTGTGTATGGAGATTCCAAAAAAAGAGAAGCCTCTTGAAAAGAACCTCTGTCCATATCTGTGCCATCACTAATTCCCTTTTGCCTACTGAGGAACCCTTTCTGCTCTGTGGCTGCTCTGTGGTTTGGGGTGTGCAGATAGAGGGTGTGGTCAGTGCATACTCTTAACTTCCAACCCAGGTAAAATGCTAACTCCTTTCTTCAGTCCTCTCAGGGTTGGAGCAAAGCTCCCAGTGTGAGATTTCCCCCTTAGTTTTGTATATGTTACTGAGAGGTTGTTGCTGAACAATAAGACGCTGGGATTCTTGGCCTCCGGAGGAGACGAATTCAATCCGGGGCCAGAGATGAGGCTGGATCACTCAGAGCTTTTGTGTAACAAAGTTTTATTAAAATATAAAGGAGATAGAGAAAGCTTCTGACATAGGCATCAGAAGGGGGCAGAAAGAGTACCCCCCTGCTAGTCTTCAGCTGGATGTTATATAGTCACTAGCAGTCTGTTAATGAAAAGAAAGGAATGTCTTAAAACTCAGAATGGCACTAGATAATTCATCTCAGGCCATAAAACGATTGACTTGAATCTTGTAGAAGGACAGATTACCAAACAAATAGTTTTGTTTACATAGATTAGGGGAACAATATCTGAGTATAACATACGGGTTTGTCAAGTAGGTTCTGAGCCATTTGGCAGAACCAACTTGAAGACAGAGTCTGGGATAAATGCATAGTACATTAACATAGCTTAAGACAAACATTTTCATAAGAAAAATGTATTGGTTAACTCAAGGTTTGAGAATAGTTAGCTTCAGGTAAAACCAGGTGTCATGACAACACAGCATTTTAAGAGAAACCTCCTTTTAAATTTGTATAGAGAAGGAAAAAAATATCGCTAGTTTGTTTCCTCCTGCCACTTAAGAGATATAAAAATGTCTGACATGTGCAGGCTATTTCCTCCATTTGGAGACCCCTGGCTTTCCTGCCTGTTACCCTCTCATTACTAGCTACTAAGAATTCAAGAATCAAAGTTGGGGTGGTGTTTCTTCTGGTCTCAGCCTGTTGATAGTGATGCTATCAGCTAGAAATGCCCGGGGCACTCACCTGGGCCTGCATATCTGAGGCCGCCCCGAGAGACATTTTCCAATAGGAGCCAATGTTGTGAACTGACCTTTGTGGTTTGTATCATGATCACAAAACACACCTCAGCAACAGCTGTGTTAACGAAAAGCTAATCAATAGTTATCTAAGAAAGAAACAGAAGTTTCTCTTTGAGCAACCTGAGGATTATAATCTGGGAGATGGTCTTTCAGAAAGCTCTGAGGTCTGTTCCACCCATCAGAGATCAAAGTAGGGATATGTGAGTTCTTGAGACAGATGGTTTTGTGTCATTTGACAGCTTACAGATCAACACGTACAGAGCGAGTAGCAGGTCATGGGTCATAGTAGCCCCTGATGGTGTTAAGAAGGAAGGTTATCTTCTAGGGAGGCCTGATTAATCCAGACACACGCACAGTACACCCTACAGGAGGTGGGGTGGGGTGAGGAGGCCCAAATAGACAAAGAAAGATTTTATGTTGAAATTTTTCTCATCTTGCCATAAATTGTGAATTTTATTTCATCAACCATAAGGTAACTTTGTAAGAAAAATAGCTTTATTACTCACAGGTCCTGGAGGATATATACACAGCAAAGCTGGAGGGAGAGCAAAGACCTGGGGTTCTGCCTGTATTGGGGTTGAGGTGAGGTTTGTGAGTTACTCTTTAATGGTGAATTTAAAACATAGGAGTGGGGGTCAGTTATGTAGATGACCCAGGAGTCTCCAATAGGGGAACATCATGGGGTTGCTGGATCTTTAGGTAGTTGTGTAACTGGCAACATGCTTATTCGAGATGAATTCTTTGAAAATGGATGCCTTGATGATCAAAAATTTAATGTTAAGCATTTACATTACAATCAAAAAAAGCTGTCAGGCACTTACATTAAAAGTGATGAGAGGCAAAGGGCCAGTTTTAACAGAATTCGATAGGTGCTTCAAAAAGGCCATTGGACTTGGGACAACTACTGGTCTTTGCCCTGACCTGTTACTTTCCCTCGGACTTAGTTTCTCATCTCCAAGTAAGATAGGCTTTTAGGTAATAGAATGCAAAGTTCAGAGATTTCCTATCATTCAATCAATGTTAAATTCTCAGAGAACCCAGACTTCATAATTCAGAATCCAGTTCTAAGTTGTTATGGGAATGGGGAAGGTATTAAGCAACTTCACTGCATTCTTCCCAGCACAGTGCACTGCTGTGGCCAAGATTCAAAGGGGTTGTCACCTCTAACACACAGGCATCCTCATCAATGCCTTCAGGCTTGAGCTTCCAAGGAATTTGGGCTGGCAAGGACTGTGAGCTTCCTGAACATTTAAGGAGTCCCTTCAACAGGCATATGCTTGTTCTTCAACACAAATTTCCCAATTTGAGGACCACGTGCATCACCTGAAGCTTGGAAAACTAGGCAGCCCTTGGATAGACTCCAGAGTTCTTAACTATTAATGCTTCCTTCTAGAAAGCAAAAGAATGGTCCTCCATCCTCAATCCATGGGTTAATACATATGCCAAGGAGGCTGCTTGTGAAGTGGTGGGGTGATTTTAAACGTTCAAAACTGACTTTGGGCAAAATTTTCTTTGGCTTTTCTCCTCCACCATAAGCATTCCTTTCCTCTCTCCTGGCCCTTTTCTCCTTCCCCCTTCTCTCATGAACCATTCTGGCTTTCATGAACAGATGGCTACAACTGATTAGGTGTAACTGACAGGCTAAGTTCCACCCTTTCCAAGGACATCTACAACACCGGGGAAGTTCGTTGGAGATAGGCAGTAGGGAAAAGCTTGGCAAGCCATTTCTGAAAGACTGCTATTCTCTGTAAGCAAGCCTCACTTTTCTTCCTAAAAATGTTGGAGAAAGAGTAAATTCATCCTGCAGATTTCACTGTTATTCTGTTTGCTTTCTTTAGTCCTCTTTTCTAGCTTTGGCTTGCTTCTTGCTGTGAGCACTCTTCAGACAGCCATATTAGAACAAGGTAGGCAGTGTGCTCAGTCACTCAGTTGTGTCCAACTCTTTGTGACCCCATGGACTGTAGCCCTCAAAGCTGCTCTGTCCATAGAATTTTTCAGGCAAGAATACTGGAGTAGGTTACCATTTCCTACTCCAGGGGATCTTTCAGATTCAGGGATCAAACCTATGTTTCTTTCATCTCCTGTTCTGGCAGGTGGATTCTTTACTACTAGCACCACCTAAGTAGGCAGAGGCAAAAATATACCCAAATTTGACAAGACTTGATCAAGAATAGCTGAAAGCCTTGATGTATAAAAATAACCATCTAGACATTCCAGCTCTTAATCCGAGATACTATTTCGAGGTTATGCTCAAGTTACATGATGAATCTAGCATTTATTATATTTACGGTGTTTTCTATGTATTCTGCTAGAAACCAGGAATACAGAACTGAAGGACATCTCTCAGTACAGATTAGTAGAGAACATCTATGTACACAGTCAATCATAAGACAGTATATAGAAGTATAGAGTCAATGATGGGGGGAGAGGTGTGAGGAAAGGACCAGGGAGAGAAAAGTGATGACACTTCTTCAGTTAGTTCTTCAATCTTTTGGAGGCTATAATTATTCCATTGCTCTTCCTGCCAGGTTCCACATGATTGACTTCATTGTCACCATGGTCAATGGCTTTTGGATACTCACAGTGCAGGCACTTATACTTCTGGGAACTTCTTACCTCTCCCAGACTTAAGAAGTTGTCTGGCTGTCCATGGAAAGATGGTGGCACTAATATTAATTCATTCATAAACACTACCCCATCCCTGAAATAAACCAAAATGAACAATAAGTATGAATTTATTGCCGGGAGCCAACACACAAGATCCTACCCATGACAAGGTCATGAGGGAGAAAAGCTAACAGACAGGGCGGATCAGGTTTTCAGGGATTCCGAAAAGCTGCCCCCGGCGCTCACCTTAAAGATGATATCTGTCTTTCTGATGCTTGCTTCAATAGATTACTCCCTAATTTCTGTGACACAGGCAGAAGGCCTTCCCCGATCTCTTCCCAAATAAGAATCAATTTAGAACTTTAATCAATAAGTTTCCCGGGTGGTGGTATTTTATGAGATTATCCAGGGTGAAAGGAGTTTTAATTTAAACTCCTTTACTGGTATTTTAGTTTGTTTGGCAAATGCATTTATGCCCTTGGTACTAATATACATGACTGCTCATAATACCCTAATCATAAAACAGCATAAAGAACCTGATCATATAAAGGCCCTAATAGACATAGAGCCGTTTTAGGGGGTGAAGAAGTCCTATTAGAAAACATAAGAAAAATTATTCTAAAGGTGGTTATTGGGTTAACATTTGCTTGCTGTGTTTTTGCTCTTAATGTGCTAAGGTTGTGTTATAGAAACCATTGTTAATATAGTTATAGATCTAGAAAAATAAGAGCTTAGCCCTAGTGTGGTAACAATGAAACAGTTGTTAATTATTAGCCAGGAGTGCTAGGCAGGGGCTGCCTCACCAAAGTCACAGAGTCAGTGTGGGGTAAACTTCATAGATAAACTCAACTGACAACTTCTGCAGAAGGATTAATTTTTGTATTAACAAGGATATACTTCTACTCTGTACTGTTGCCCTATGAGACTGCTACCTTTCAGTTAAGGTCACCACAGAAATGGAAAATAGGTTTACATTCACCTGACCTGCATAAAATGTTAATGGGCCCCAAGGCCAGAAGATAATGTGCTAAGATTTATTATAGAATTAGAAAGCAGAAAACATCCTGCTCTTCCTAAAAAAACAAACTGATGTAATACTAATCCTGTGTAAGCATGAGTAAGCATCTTGTACCTTGGAAACGTTCTGAGTGAGGGTATAAAAACTGTTGTCAAAAAGTAAAACACAGACTTAACCCTATCAAGGCTGGTCTCACGTGTCTTCTCTCGCTGACGCCGTTCATCCTGAGGGTATCCCCTGGATCCTGCCGAGGCTGGACCCCGGCAATTTATATTAGAAGAAAACTTCTTCAAGACTGGAACTAGGGAATAGCTTTGATCTTAAAGCATGAAATTGGAGTGATGTGTGCCTACTTACCATCCCCACCTTAGGGAAACTGAGCACTAGGAAACGCAAGAAATACCTTGTGGTCTATGGCCTAGGCAAGAATCAGCTGTGGCTGAGAGGCCAAAGATAAGTGACATGCTATGTCCTGCCTTTCCTCTAACTTCCTAATTGGAAAAAGGAGCTTTGGAGATACGGGTGTAGATATGGAAGATGGAGTTAGTTTACAGCTAGACTAGAAAAACTCTCTTTTATCTCTGGGGACATTATGGTGTCTTTTTTTTTTTGACTCTTGGCCAAGTTAAGGGCAGTGAGATTTACGATGCTGTTTTAAGTTTGAATCTACCCTGGGAATCCCCAGGGTTAATTTCTTTAATGATGGGTTTCCAACTGGCCTAATAGATTATGCAAACCTGATTGCATGACTAGAGAGGCATAAAAATTCTGGGAAGTTCTACTTTGAGCTCTCCTGAAGTCAGGATCCCTTCCATAAATCATGGTAGCTCCAGCTGGAGACAGTGCCATCTTGGTGTAATAAGGACGCTGGGAGTTTAGGCATGGGTTATCTCTTGAAATCCCAATGTCTACACTCTCCTTGCTGCACCTGTATCTTTGCCTTACACAAAGTCTTACGTGAGTGTGCTCTCTGGAATCTGGTGAGTCCTTTCAAATACACGAACATGGGAAATCTTTGTAGCAGGGCAATGACACTCAAATGTTGTTTGGAAACAAACAGTATGACCATGTGTGTATGCTTAGTCGTATCCAACTCTTTGCAACTCATAGACTGTAGCCCACAGATTTTCTGTCCATGGGATTTTCCAGGCAAGAATACTGGAGTGGGTTGCCATTTCCTTCTCCAGGGGATCCTCTTTAAGACTTCTCCAGAATCTTAAAGACTTTGCATTTATCACATAAATCTTCCCAATCCAGGGATCAAACCCACGTCTCCTGAATTGACAGGCAGATTTTTTTTTAATCACTGAGCCAGCTGGGAAGACTATATACATACATATATAATATAGCAGGGAAACAACTTCTCAGCAATACTAAATGATTAAAAAAAAGATTTCTAATAAAAAAAGGTGACAAGAATGATTTTTCAGGTAAGCCATCATTTATACTAAATAGTTATAGAAAGTAATAAAAATGCAAAACCTCTTTGAGTAGTAATATGACTAGAAAAAAATTGCAGTTAGTTAAGTAGTTATTAAACACTAAAAAATGAAGAAATAAAAAACCTCAGGGAGTGTATCAAAGACACTCTCAGAAGAGAAAAATCTATTTTAAGACAGCTCCCAGCTATTGGGATGAATTGGCATTTAAAAGCTATGAATGTGCAAGTTATATCATGAACAAATAAAGTTTAATTAGCTATGATAATTGGAGTTATAAACTAGAAGGCAAACTATTAATTCTTGAAAGGAAAGGTACATAATAAAACATTTAAAAAGAACTTCCGAATTTCATCATATCCGTGACAGCTCAAGTCTAAGAGGCACTACCACTTTGTGTCATGCTAAGAAACACTTTTAGTTTAATATATTACTTTCCAGTCATTTAAAATTTTCCTTTTTTATCTTGTTTAAAGAGTCTTAAATACTTTGTATTTCTCATGTAGCATTTTCTGATTGCATAAAAAAGGAAACTACAAGTTAAATAAACTACTGCTAAAACATCTTCCAGTCTGAATCTCTTGAATCACTTCTTGATGCTCAGAGTTGTAGATGTCTGAGGTTTTCCAGGCAGATAGTTCCCTGCACCATTGAGAGATGTGATGATGCTAACGCATTTTAAGAGAGTTTCTTTGCTGTCTCCAGAATCTTCTTCCAAGATATTGACACTCATTCTGTAAAATTTGATGCTGATATGCTCTTGATCTTACCAGGAGGTATCACAAAAGGTGTTCAGACAACAACCAGGACTCTTATTCTCTCCTCAAATGGTCTTTAAGTGGTTTGTTGACTGAAATATCAAGAAGTTGTATGCCCATGCCAAATGCCAGCTTGTGCAAGCAAAAACAACTTCATCCTTACTGCCAGGAGGCAGCAGCTATATTAACATGTCATTGCTTAACACACACTAACTTCAAAGATTGTAATATGAAAACATATGAGTCCTAGAATAGATGAAATACACTATGGTGGATCTGGATAAAATTCTCAGGGCTTATTAAGAAAAATTGGGAGTTGGAAGGAAATGCAATAACCTAAGTTCCACATTTTTCAATGAAAGGAGTCAACGACCATGTTTTGAGGTTGAAACATTTTTATAAATGTAAAGTTCGAAGTTTGCTTTTTAAAAATATAAAAGTAAATACTAGCAATGAAACAGACTAGAAGTGTAAGTTGAGTATATCTAAAATATAACAAGAAACTTTTTTTTTTTACTGTATGATATCATTTATATGTGGAATTTTAAAAATAAAACAAGTTAATGAATATAACAAAACAGAGTCACACATAGAAACAACAAACTAATAGAGAGCAGTGGGGAGAGGAAGTGGGGAGGGGCACAATCAGGGTAAGGGATGAAAATGTACAAACTACTTTTGTAGTCTGTATAAAATAAACAAGCTACAAGGATATATCACACAGCACAGGGAATATAGCCAATATTTTATAATGACTATAAATGGAGCATAACCTTTAAAAACTGTGAATCACTGTACTGTACACCTGTAACATAGAACATTGTACAGACACTATACTTCAATTTCTTTTTTTTTAGTTTTTATTCTTTTATTTTCCATTTATTTTTATTAGTTGGAGGCTAATTACAATATTGTAGTGGGTTTTGCCATACTTTGACATAAATCAACCATGGATTTACATGTATTCCCCACCCGATCCCCCCTCCCACCTCCCTCTCCACCCGATCCCTCTGGGTCTTCCCAGTGCACCAGGCCCGAGCACTTGTCTCATGCATCCAACCTGGGCTGGTGCTCTGTTTCACCCTTGATAATATACATGTTTCGACGCTGTTCTCTCTAAACATCCCACCCTCGCCTTCTCCCATAGAGTCCAGAAGTCTGTTCTGTACATCTGTGTCTCTTTTTCTGTTTTGCATATAGAGTTACTGTTACCATCTTTCTAAATTCCATATATATGCGTTAGTATACTGTGTTGGTCTTTATCTTTCTGGCTTACTTCACTCTGTATAATGGGCTCCAGTTTCATCCATATCATTAGAACTGATTCAAATGAACTCTTTTTAATGGCTGAGTAATATTCCATAGTGTATATGTACCACAGCTTCCTTATCCATTCATCTGCTGATGGACATCTAGGTTGCTTCCGTGTCCTGGCTGTTATAAACAGTGCTGCGATGAACATTGGGGTGCACGTGTCTCTTTCAGATCTGGTTTCCTCAGTGTGTATGCCCAGAAGTGGGATTGCTGGGTCATATGGCAGTTCTATTTCCAGTTTTTTAAGAAATCTCCACACTGTTCTCCATAGCGGCTGTACTAGTTTGCATTCCCACCAACAGTGTAAGAGGGTTCCCTTTTCTCCACACCCTCTCCAGCATTTATTGCTTGTAGACTTTTGGATAGCAACCATCCTGACTGGCGTGTAATGGTACCCTCATTGTGGTTTTGATTTGTATTGCTACAGCTCAATTCCAGAAAAATAAATGACTCAATCAAAAAATGGGCCAAAGAACTAAATAGACATTTCTCCAAAGAAGACATACAGATGGCTAACAAACACATGAAAAGATGCTCAACATCACTCATTATCAGAGAAATGCAAATCAAAACGATAAGAAACTTTCAAATTGGCATAAAATATAAAACCAGTATCAACTTTCTCAAAAAGGTTTTTACACAAAGGATGAGTCAAACAACAATAAAAAATTCAATAAAATAGGCAAATAACAGGAAGAGTATAGATCTCACCTTCCAACCAGGTGTATAAAAACTAGAAATTAACAAAAGTATGAATAAAATCCTCAATGACACTGCTCTTGACTCAAAACAGAATTAGAAAAATAATGACAATTTTATATTTTAAAGTCTTTGGGCTAGAGTCTACTTACTCCAGGGAATTTTTCTACTAGTTATAAACATGTTCATTAAGCAAGAAAGAAAATAAATTCATTTGAAGTAGATAAGATGGAAAAACAACAAATTAAACTTTAGAAAAGCAGGGCATAATAAACTTTATTTATTTATTTTTTTTGTGAAGTGTCATATCTTTTTTTTTCATAATAAACTTTAATAAAGTAAAAATTACTTAGAAACTGCTCATTAATCTATTTTTTAAAAAGATAATGAAAAGAATTATGAGAATGATTCATAAATTCCTATGCAAATAAATATGAAAACCTAGATGGTTAAAATACAAATGATCGAGTGAATCAAGGACAGGATGAGATGAAACAAAGAACACTGTGGGGAAAAAAGTACTTGTCAAAAAAGTGCCAAGCCTAGGCGATTTTATTGGTGCACTCTTTCAAAGTTTCAGGGAACACATAAAGCTGACGTTTTTAAAATCTTTCCAGGGCATTGTGGGCAATGGGAGTTGGCAGCTCGACCCACACCACATCCGTATGGGATTGCTGGGGACATGGATTGATAAATCGCAGCAGGATTAAATGTATTACCAGCATTGTCAGCAGGTTTCAGCTATCTTGGCAGAGACAGGATGGCGCATGAAGCAAGTAAAACAACAAGTGAGGACAGAAATTCCACAGATCTGTTAGGGAGCTTATCGTTGAGTTCATCTGAGCAAAATAGCACCTTCTCACTAAACTATTTGAATTGAAAATTTACTGGTTAATTTATAGCTTTATTCTTTAAGTGTTCTGTTTTCATATAAAAGCTATAAGCAAGAAGCTTATACTTTATGTTTGTATGCATTTATAGTAAAGTAGAAAACGGCCAACTCTTGAGATCTGTGATATTTTAAAGGAGGGATATTTATTATCAGGGGTTTCCCTGGGGACTCAGTGGTAAAGACTCCACCTGCCAATGCAGGAGACCCAGGTTCGATCTCTGGGACAGATAGAGCTACTGAAGAAGGAAATGGCAACCCACTCCAAATTCCACGGACAAGAGGAGCCTGGTGGGCTACCATTCACGAGTTGCAGAGTCAGACATGGCTTAGTGACTAAACAACAGCAACAAATATATTACCCAATTTCAGAAAGCTTGCTCTAGGCTTTAGAGAAGGAAAACAACTCTCTTTCCTTTGGGTTTGACTTTTTCTGCCTCTGCTCCATACAAGAATGGTAAGAGTTTGGAAGAAAAATCAGGACTTTAAGTAAAACGAGAGGTTGCCAAGGAGGATCTGGTATGTTTTGGGTCAAGGCTGGGCCTATACAAGAGCAGGATTCCCTGCCAGCCATACACGGTCTAACTCAGTTCCAAGCTGTTGCTTCCCCATGAGGATTCAGACTTTCTACAAAAAGCCTTAGTTATAAACAAGAGACTCTTTCCTTAGAGTCTCCTTTGCATATGGACCTTGAAAACCTCTGGCAGCAGGACACAGCTGGCCAAGGATTTGGGATCCTGGGTCTAAGCCATCTTTCCCTCTACAACCAATGGCCACACCCTGCTTCCCCTTGGGATTAGGTGCATTCCTGGATAGAAGTTTGATCCTAGGACCAGTGACAGAGCTGGAGTCAGGTCACTGTAGGACATACTTGTGGTCCAGCTGAAGGCTATTCAAAAACTATGGAGACAGCAGATTCAGCGCATTAGTTGCAGGTCATAACTGCTTAGAAAAGTATCTAAAAATAGGAAAGGACCTTGGAAATAACTTAGTCCAACTTCTATACTAATGGCAGAATTGCTTCTGAATCATCTGGTTGATACAATCTCTCCTTAACACTTCAGTGATAGAGTTTACTACTCCTCTCTACCACTCTTCAGGAGGGCCTTCTCCATTGTTGGAAAGTACCATTTGTTAGAAGAATCTTCCTATAAGGAGAGAATAAGCATTACCCTATAACTTGTTCTTTAGAACAGAAAAGAAGTTACTTCTTCCACATGACCATTGTTCTTCTCAGATAATGCACTTGACATAGGAACATCCAAAATAATAGGGTGTGGTTTCTAGGCTTCGTACCTTATGAAGGTACAAAGAGAATTATTCTCTTATTATTAAAACAGTAGCACCCACAAAATACAGGTGTCCCTTGGTATCTGCGAGGGATTTGTTCCAGGACCCACTGAGGATACCAAAATCTGAGGACGCTCAAGTCCTACAGCCTGCCCTTCGTATCTTCAGTTATGTAGCTGAGGATTCAACCAACCAGTGATCATATAGTACCGTATTTATTGGGAAAAAAAACATCTGCATGTAAGTGGACCCGTGCAGGTTAAACCTGTGTTGAGGGGTCAACTATACCCCAGTGCATCCACATCAGAACTTCACATTTTATTTACTTCCAGCTCCTTCCTTCTAATTTGTAAGTTAGCACAAGTAAACCTTACTTTAGGCAAGCAATGCTTTCCTAAAAAGGAGGGTGAAAAAAAGTAACTGTAAATGAGAAAATCAATCTATACAAATTAGTGGAATCTGCTATTTAATATATTCTGTAGGCAATACCTTCACAAATAATATTGTTGTAATTTTATCTGTCTCATAAGTATGTTTTGTAAGCTATATTTCTTCAAAGTGAGGTCTTCCTAGAGCTGATTTTCTTTGCCTTTAAAATGAACTGCCATAGTAAGGTAATCTACCTGCTGACAGTACTCTGATGGAAAGCCTATGACTAAGGCAAGAATTTTGTTATTCTCAGAAGTCAAGATTCCTGAAAGAGAAAGTTTTAAAAGTTTTGAAATTATAAATACTCTGTATTCCACCTCATATGACAAAGTGGCAACACAAGGTAAGGGTTTAATAATTATTTTATTTATAAATTTCCACCAACTCTTGCCATTCATATTATTCTGGCTATCACAGATGTATTAATAGTATTATATTTATCTGCATGAAAATTAGAGGGAAAAAGACATACAAACTGTATGAAAATGACACCGTAAAGCTCATATTTACAGTATAGTACTCTGTAAACACACAGGCCTATTAGCTGAAGTCAGCTCTTATCCTATTGCCATCCAGCTGTACAGTCTTGGGCAAATCATTTGTTTCCTCATTTTTAAATTACCTATCACCTGACTTTTCTAACTCATAGACTCAATTGGATGCATGCAAAAATACTTCTAAAAATACCATGCAGTTTAAGTGTGAAATAAGTTACTATAAAGTGCTTTATTTATGACTAGTCTTCCTCTTTTTAGAGTAACACTATTCATATTTCAGTAAGAGTCATTTGTTTGCAAAGGGGCTCTCTTAAAAGGAACTCTTCGGCACTAGTTTTACCAACAGTCTGGCATGATCTGAAGCCAGTGTCTTAACCTTTAGGAACACAATATGCTATAAATACATATAATAATCATAACTTCTATTTAATAACTAATAAAAGTGGCATATTAGTTCTCTGAAATAGAATAATCCAAAAGTGACATGCTCAAACTGTGGAGAAAAAACCCATCACAGCTGGTTTAGCTGATGTAAAATACAAGTGATAACTGAGGACTGGAAACCAACTTTCACCTAAATTGAAGCTTTTTTGTCTAGAAAAACATCAAAGGATAATAAATAAAATTCCCTGAAAATTCCTAAAAATTAAAATTCTGAGATTTTTGCTGAAAATTTTGTTTCTTTGGCAAAATATTTAGCATAGACTACATTATTCTCAAATCAATGTTGTGGCCTTCCAAGCAAATTTTTTAGCAAGAGTCACATTGCTTTTCAATTACAAAATGACTATCTCCATGACGTCAAAATTCAAAGGACAACCTAAATGATATTTATAATGATAAAAAAGGGAAGACTATGGCATGCAGAGCAGAACTACACAATTATGAATATCTAGCAAACTGATCTCTATTTGTATACTTATAGGGTAAAGCTAACATGATTATCACAAGCTTTTTTTTGAATGGTGAAAGAGGAAAATAATCTGCAAATATATCTTGACTTACTAAGTGTTTGGGTGTCAGTCACGTCTGACTCTTTTGAGACCCCATGAACTATAGCCTACCTGGCTCCTCTGTCCAAAGAATTGTCCAGGCAAGAATACTGGAGCAAGTTGCCATTTCCTACTCCTGGGGATCTTCTCAACCCTGGGATCGAACCCGCCTCTCCTCTAATGGATTCTTCATCACTGTGTCACCGGTAAGCCCTCAGTGTACTAAGTATCACGTCACTAATGCAGTCTCCATACTGTTACTCACGTCAGTTCCTTAGAACTTTTCAGCCTCTAGGTCCTCTAAGCTTTGGTTGGAATTATTTGGGGAATGGTTAGATATATGCAAAGAGTTTTATGCTTTAGAAATGTTCTTGGTTTATCAAAGTGAAAAGATAGTTATCACACATAGTGAAAATGTTTGTGAGAGCTGCCAACTATTTGGGTACCACTTAGAAAGTATCTTCATCTGATTCAATATCACTCTTGGGTTTGGTAAGTCTTTCCAGTTCTTCTCCATCCTAAAATGAAACATGAAATCAGTAATTAATTAGGACAAAACTAGAAATGCTCCATTTTTAATGATTACTAATGATAACCCTTACTAAAAAATCATGGATTTTATTTAATTAAACTATAATCTGGCTAAATGAAATGAAATACTTATTCTTGGAAAGTTAATTTTAGACATATAATGAGATCATAAAAATTGGAATGCACGTCAATGTATCTGAATTTCAAAGTTAACAAGAGCAAAGTAAAGGGCGCCCTCTGCTGGTCTTGAAGGGAAATGACTAAAGGTTGCAGAAATAGGTATAAACTAGGTGTTGTTACCTAAATTCATTTTCTTTTACCTAAAAAAGTAGGGCAAACGGTGTTATTAGACTTTTGGAAAAGAACACAGAATTTATAAATCTATACTCTGACTAAGATCAGAGCAGGCTTCTAGTTTTTCCATCTTAAGAATCTGTCGTATCATCACTTAAGAGGCATTAATGAGGGAAGCTCTGCCATGAACTCTAATAAGCAATAGGCTAACTTTCTCAGAGTAAAATGTTCACTGTATGAACTATCACATGAAGTACATTCATTGTGCGAACTATCTCATGTGTTCATGAGAACTATAAATTTAAACCAAGATAGACAACTCTATCTCATGTTTTATTTAAACATACATCTAACTCCTAACTTGAGCCTCCAAAAGATCACAATTTATTTGCTAATAGTATGACTGGCAGACCTTCCTAAAACAATTATAACCATTTAGAAGAATATTCAGAATAACTGCATATGTACTTTTCTAGAAAACAGTTTTGGTTAACGTGCAGAGATCCTTTTGGGGACCACCTTCTTAGTGAGATAAACAAGGCACGTCCTTCAGGCACACTCTGGTTTATGAGTAACTACGAAGAAATAAAAGGAGCCAGGCTTTCAATTTAGTGATACATTTAACAAGACTTACTAATGTTAAAGATCAACTTTTCTTATAAACAAAGCTTTTATCCTCAACTATGGTGGAGCGATAAGGGTAATGAACAGATAAGGAGTCAGACCTCATGGGTTTGTTACAAGTTCTTTCACTTACTATCTGTCACCCAGTAAGCCTCTCGGAGTCTGTTTCTTCATTGTAAAACTATGGAGACTAGATAACCTATGAAGCATCTCTGGCTTTATGACTCTACAATATTCTATGATACAGCTAATGTATAAGGCCCTTGGCATTCTGATTTATAATTTTTTTCAACCCCTTACAGTATTATCATGAGCCCTTACACAGAAGGAGTCCAACAAATGTTGAATGATTTTTTAAACTCACAGAGATCAGATATGTCCTGTGATAAAACAGCCCTGATCTATTTCTTTTCTCGTATAACCATGCTTTGAATTTGGGAAGCAGCAGCATCCTCACAAACTTACCCCACTGGAGCGCTCCCAAAGAGTGCCACTTAGATCCCGAATCCTTTCTTTCCTAGGTACATATTCCACACCTTGAGGATTGCTGGCATTGTAAATAAGTATTGAGAGAAGAACTGATGGGGCTTCTAAGAAAAACTCCAAGGAGGGCCTGAAGTCAAAGACCAAAACAGACACCGTTGTGATGACGACAGTGGTGACCTGTGCCATCAAGACATGGAACATGTTATCCAGGAACTTCAGAATAAAGGCCACCGAGAGGCCCTGGAATGCAGTCACAAAAATAAGGGCTACTGAAAATGCATTGTGGCCATAAAAAATCCCACAGTTCTTAATCTGATCATGGTTACTGCTCTGAAGGCCCAGGGTCAGTCCATTGAAAAGAACGCCAAAGAAATAGAGTTTGCTGTTCTGTACGAATATGCTTTCGGTGAGTTGGTTCCCTTCCTTCAGTATCTTTTCATTATAGATATTGGCCATCGAAGAAATAAAACACTGAACTATAATAAGAACATGACCCAAGCCAAGACGGATGTGACTGAAAACTCTGGCCGTCATGTTCCACTGAGCTTCAGAGAATGTCCACTCCTTTGCTGTGCAATTGTCTTTCCTGGGACACTCACTTCTGAAGAGAAGACAGGAATTGGATGGGCTGAAGAGGGCGTCATGATGAAATCCATGTCCTGCCAGGCTATGTTGTGAGGTCTCAGTCCCAGAAGTGAGGGCCACAATAGACAAAAACAGAATCAGGAGGGAAGCCCACTGTATCCTGTTTAGATGCCTCCTGTTCAAAGATAAAAAAGGAGATTTTTAATTACTCATTTTCCCCCGTCCCACATCAACTGTTTCTACTGAAAACTCAATTACTTGAGTACTTGGTTGCCTGAACCACACCATTTTTGCTAGCATTCTCTACAATTCAAGTTCAAAGGAAATCTGTTGGGTGAGTCTGCTTCTTGAACTTGTTATTTTTATTCACTTTTTAGAGTAATTATCCCTTGACACCATCCAGTCATTTCTCCTGCTGCTAAGTCACTTCAGTTGTGTCCGACTCTGTGCAACCCCACAGACGGCAGCCCACAAGGCTCCCCCGTCCCTGGGATTCTCCAGGCAAGAACACTGGAGTGGGTTGCCATTTCCTTCTCCAATGCATGAAAGTGAAGTTGCTCAGTCCTGTCCGACTCTTAGAGACCCCATGGCCTGCAGCCTACCAGGCTCCTCCATCCATGGGATTTTCCAGGCAAGAGTACTGGAGTGGGTTGCCATTGTCATTTCTCCTAGTTTTTGTTTAATCACTCTGTCATGTCCGACTCTTTTGCAACCTCCCCTAGGCTCCTCTGTCCATGGAATCTTCCAGGCAAGATTACTGGAGTGAATTGCCATTTCCTCCTTCAGGGGATCTTCACATTGTAAATTTCCTTCTAACCTATATGCTTATTAACCAAGTCTCCTATCTACCTTGAGAGCTGATCTTAGTTGTTTGGTACAGTCACTTTTTATCTGGGAATGAAGTACGTTAAAACAGGAATTCTTAATATAGTTTCCATGAATCAGGAGAAAACGTCATGAACTTCTCTGTGAATTCTTACAGTGTGTGCCAAAGGTTCTATAATACATAGGTGAATTTCTGGCCTTCCCTACCCTCTCCAGGAGACCTTTCAAAGTTCTGTCATATTTTCAAAAGTATTCATGATCCAGAAGTGATTTAAGGAGGAAGCTAGCTCCCTGATCCATAGCCTCATCACAAGGTATTACACCCCAAACTACTGTTGGATAAGACAAGTTAAATATATATATATATATATATTTTTAAGTGTTTCAGCTGACAAAGTATCTACTTTGTCCAATAACACATTTTGAGAAAAAGAGGATGTAATGATTATTATTTCATTTTCTGAATTCAGCTTAACAGACATTTCATGAGTAGCAACTATGTGCCAGGCATTCTGCAAACAGAAAAAAGACTTGGTCTCCATTCTCTACAAATTTACACTTTAATAGGGAGAGTCATACCTAAATGATGACAATATCTTGTGTGACATGTGATACACTGAACAACTAGGGTACATTGAGGAAGGAACACTTGAGTCTGTAAATAGAATCAGGTATTGCTTTGAAGAGGAGATGACACTTAAGCCGAAAGATGACAAATAAACTTAAGCTTGCCATGTGAAAAGACAGTTGGTGATATATCCAGGCAGAGGCAAAAGTCTATGCAAAGGCTAAAAGAATGTACATTGACTAAGGAAAGAGGAGGATGGCAGTCAGGTGGGAACAGTCAAGGAGGCTTCTGGAGGTGACAACATCTTCAAGTTTGAAGATCAGTCAGTCAGATGAAGAAGAGGGATACCAAGAATAGAGCAACATAAACAAAGGCAGACGTGTAAAGCAACAGGTGAGAACTAGAAGTAAGAATTTTGGAGCATTCGCTCAGCACCTACCATGGATCAGGCAGTTTGTTCTAGGGCAGGACATGGTTCTCAGAGGTTAACTGACATCCCTAAGGTCATGTATTCACGAGAGCAATGAAGCAGTCAGAGTCATGGTTTTGTTAAGTCCTCCCCCTGGGCCAATGCACGTCTTACGTATTAATACAATTCTGAGTACCCAGTATGCCTATATGGGAATACGTGTGACCTCACCAGTGCGTCCATAGAGTTTCATGCTGTGAAACTGCTAACTAACTACACAGTCTCAAAAGCAGCACTATCTGAGCATAATATCATATGTCTTCTTGTATAGACACTTTCAAATAACCAGATCTAACACTCAGTGACTGGACTAGCATAGTCCTACTTCATGAGGTCAGAAACTGTTAACTAGTCACTTACATTTCTGAAGGTGCAAGTGGTACACCTTCAGTGGTAGAAAGCTAATGTGATGGAAATTGAAAAGACACAGATGAGGTGCTCAATGTATAAGAATCATCATATAAGTAATCACTATGCATCAAGATAAAACAGGCAATGATAATACTCTACAGGTCCTTTAGAAGCTATAGATTTTCACTAATATTGACACTGAGAAAAAAGAACCTAAGAAAGTAAAGCCTTATACAAGCTAAATGGTACCTACTACAAATAATTACTCATTCAAGAATGTTCTGGGGAAGGTTAAAAATTACTAACTACTAGGCTGAAAATAGATTTTCAGCAAAGAAAATGTAACAGTAAGTTACTCTATAAAGTGAGCTGAGAATCTGTGCTGTTAGAAATGATGACTGATTATGCACAGAAGAGTGCTCCTCAGTTTAGGAGATGGACTCATGCAGAAGCTGAAGCTCCAATACTTTTGGCACCTCACCTGAGCAAAACGCCGACTCACTGGAAAAGACTCTGATGCTGGGAAAGATTGAGTGCAGGAGGAGAAGCGGGCAACAGAGGATAAGATGATTGGATGGTATCACCAACTCAATGGACATGAGTTTGAGCAAACTCGCGGAGATAGTGAAGGACAGGGAAGACTGGCATGCTGCAGTCCATGGGGTTGCAGAGTCAGACACAACTTAGAAACAGAACAACAGTGACACTCAACTGACCTCTCCACTGCTCTGTGAAACATTCAGATTGATGTGCGGAACTGAACGTTTCTGGCTGGAAGGCTGCTTGCTGAACCTGAGGGCCTCTCCTCCCAAGTGAACTTTTTGTTCAAAAAAAGTGTCTGTTCCAAAACGTGTTTTGGCCAGGTGAGCTCATTATTCTAATCATATATTTTTATGATTATAGAAACCATAAATTATGTGTGAAAGAAAAGGATTGCTATTTTTATGAAAACTAAGTTGAAAGTTTTAAGAAGAATAAAGGCAAATCACAAGATTTAAAAAAAAAACAACTGCCTTTGAATTAGGTGCAGGTGAGTTAGTTTTAAGATTGGGGAATGAATAATAAAGAATCTACTAAAAAATATTTTTAAGGCTTGTTCCACTTTAAAGAAATTGGAACTGGAAAACCATGGATGTGTAATGTACAGTAGGTTCAAGCAACCCCATCGGCAAATCCCAGACACACACAAAGGAAAGGCCTTAGCTCTTCATCAAAGGAATGATGAATGGAAATTCACATATGTTAAGTTAAATTTTCTAAAGTGTGTATATATATGTTCATACATATACACACCATATTTGGTGGTAAACCAAGGCAGAGCAAGAAAATATTTAAGTGGAAAAAAACTTTTTTCAAGAAACTATACATCAAACCTTTCTAAATAGCACAGAGGATGACCAGGGACATATTTATCATGAGAAATTATAGAAAACATTTATCATGTGAATGAATGGTTTTGGGGAAATGCTTATATTACTGAGTGGCACTTTTGTTTCTCCTGCTACTTCTGAAAGTAAAGTTTACCACAACTTCCAAGATACCCATCAAAGTTTCAAAATGTGTTTTTTAATAATTGTTTTCCCTGCCCTTTGAAGAAATCAGAGAAACTCATATATATTCTTTAGGTAAAAGTAAGTGCTGTTCCTGGTTCTGTTCCCAAATCTCGATGTTCAGGTTGAAGTATTATTCCCTAAAGCCTAGCAAACAAGATTACACAACTCTGCCAAGCCTTAAAAGCAAAGCAATGGGGCTTTGAGGCATGCTCGTCATATTTCCACTTTGAATCATTAATTATACTTCAAAGAGGGAATCTATGCATCACATGGGGTTTAGAATAAGACATTTTGATAGTGGCATTTTTGTTTTTCTCACTTCCAAACTCTTGCAAGTAAATTCCTGCATTAGTCATTGGACTTATTTTTTTTTCTACCTGTATAGCCTTTATACTCTTTATCTGTATGGGAAAGGTATATGATGGCTTTGCCAGAATCAAGTATAAGACAAGATCTTCAATATTCTAAATGAGTTACTTATGGCAAAAAAAATTAAAAACTTGTGAAAAACAAACTATTTTTAGGTCAAAATTTTATCACAAAAGACCATCAAAGAGTCACAAAAATTAAGTTACATAGGGGAAAACAAGCAACATACATTACCACCAACAAAAAGATCAAAACAGAACAAGGTTGATTTTAAAATGTATTAACAGATAATACTTAAAAGGTATTTCCATAAAATATATTATTAGATTTATTATCATATTTTAGCTCTACTATTTCAAGTAACTTCAGGGCTGATTTGTGAATTACTCAAACTAAGACCCACTCTGGGAACTAAATTAAAGCTCCTGGAAATAATAAAAATGGAGCAATTTATTGTTTCTTTAATCCAAGTAACTTCTAAGTATTCAAAACAAAGAGATATTCACAAACTTAGACAATGAACTTACAGTTGCAGAAGGAAAGAACAGAGTGAACGGATACTAGGGAGTTTGGGATGGACATGTACACACTGCCATATTTAAAATGGATAACCAAGGACCTACTGTATAGCCTGGATGGGAGAGATGTTTGGGGAAGAATGGATACACATACTATGTATGGCTGAGTCCCTTTGCTGTCCACCTGAAACTATCATAACACTGTTAATCAGCTATACCCCAATACAAAATATAAAGCTTAAAAAAAACCAAAGATACTAACAACAAAGTAAACAAATGCCTAAGAATCAATATTACTGCTTTGAATTTTATTAAAAGTTTGAACTATAGTTCATAATGTTGTTTACCTCTCTGCCCCCAGCCTATTCACCTAAACTCCCTCCTCTGCAGCCAAGAGGAGCTGCTCAAAGGCTGCAAAATGCTTAGTGCCTCCGGGCTCCAGGCAGACCCAGTCTAACTGAACCTACCATTAGGGGTCCTTATGGGATTAAGTTAAAACAGGGTGGAGAGGCCCTGTGGAGGCCTTAGGGTTTTCTGGACTGCCTGATGGTCAGCCTCCCCGTATAGCTGCCCACATGGCAGTCAGGGCACCCCGGGCAGTGCTTTTCCAAGTGGCCCTCACCTCCGCCTATGGCCCTGCTCATGCTCTGGAGTCACTAAAAAAAACAACCAACCAACTCTGGGCACAGCTAGAGCTACTGGCCAATCTCAAGCCAGGCAATAACATACTTTTAACCTTCTCTTTGGTAAAATCAGTTTTAAATTAATGTAATTTTGGCATAATACTTATGCATTACATAGTAACACCATGCATACTCATGAACTGTCATTCCATAGGAAAAAACATTTTTTTAACTTAAAGGTAAAAAAAACCTCAAACAGAACAAAAAATACATGTTTTTTAAACCATTGTTCCCCTAATAGTGAGCCTTTTTGTGTGTCAGAGCCAATAATTTTTCCTTTACGGGAATGAATCTCAATTTTATCACAGGAGTCAATATAAAAATATAACTGCTTACATATGTCTCCTCAGAAGCCAACTTTTATCCTACTAAGTGACATTCATGCTGATTTTAAAGACTATAAAATGTTTTTGGATTAGCATTCTTTACTTACTAGTTGGACTGAATTATTCTCACAATTCATAAAAGAAGAAAGTGATGCAAAAGCAAATTTCAGTTACTCTAACATTTAAATTGGTTGAAATGCTATGTTCATTTTTTTCCCCATATCTTACATCAACCATTAAATTGAATGCTTTCTCAAGGTAAAAGAAAATCTTTCAAGAATATCATACAATTTCTAAACTGAATGCATCAAGGGATTCCACAAATAACTGCTGAGTGCCTATGTACCAAGCCTTTCACCCTTCTGTGCACATCAATCATGAAAACACTCTGTCACAGCACACTGAGAAAGAAATTAAAAACAGAAAGTGAATGTAAAATTAAAACAATCACAACAAATATAACAAAAAGTTATTTTATTTTCCATCATCACCACCATCATTAAACAACAAATTAAACCGGAGTTAAGTACCCAGATCCTGTATCACCTTAGGACATTCTGGCCTTTGCTTTGCAGCAGAGCCTATTTAAACTTGTTGCAAATCCTCTGCCAGTTAGAGCTTAAATAACATACTTATCTCAAGGACTTTAATAAAGACAATTTGTCACTTTTTATCATCTCCAAACTCCAAATGACAAATACATTATTTTAGGAACTTCTTGGTTCCCTACTAATGTACAGAGATTCTGTTTTTAAAAAAAAAAAAAAAGGCTAATGAATTCTTTGTTGAAAATCTGGCACAAAAACTAAAATAATTAAAATACAGTCATTCGTCTCTTTTTTTTGAGATGCTAAGGAAAAACATTTCAAACACTGAATCGCATGCTAACACTGCAGCTGCTTTTCAGATGGGTTAGACAACCTGCCCAATACACAAAGCCAATTAGCAATAAAATCCCAGCCTTGGGATTCCAGAGGGTATATCATCTGAAACAAGGCGGTGCCACTTTAAAGTATGATATATGCTTTCACAACAAGTTACTTACTTCAGCACTATCCTGAATAGGAGAGCTGTTGTTATAATGCTAAAATTTGAGAAGATAACAGCCATGGCCTAGAAAGAAAGAGAAGATAGAGTTACAACCCAAACAAAGCACTGACCTTAGAAATCTCCCAGCTTGGTGCAAGTTCACCTGACAAAAAAAGCTTTTTGGTCAAAACCCAGAGAGATTATTAGGGCAACTACTTCACTAGAGGATTAAATTCTATTTTTATTGCTGGTTGAATTTATGCAGATATGATCAAATCATTGTACAGGCTTTGAAAATGTGTTGAAGTTCAGCAAATGCCTGAGCAATAATCTGTATGAGCAGATCTGGAAATACTTATAAACTCTAAAGGTTTAAGTCCAGAAATAATGGTTACCATGACTATAAAGCATACTTTTTCAAGCTCTCAAAGAGATTTAGTCTTTTAACACTGATTCTGTGGATAGAGAGAAAAGGCAAGTACTATTAGGCTCATTTATACATTACGAAGATAGAGGTATAGGTTTTTAGGCATGTTTAATGTTCTAGAATGAAATCAATTTACTTGGTTGAACTACAGTGATTCAGTATCAGTGATTCATTACCAAACTCATACTTGACAGTCCTTTGGATTTATTCCCATTGTTCTGAACAATGGGAAAAAATTAGAAAGGTGCTAGCCAGATTTTTACAAAGGTTTGTTTCTCTGAATTTAGTCAAACTGCACATGAGAATATTAATCTGAATATATGTACATTCTGGCCCAGAAAGTATGAAATTAATCACTATCCTCATAACTGGCTCTGACAATGTTAATTATTTTCAAAAACAAGTCCTACTGCCTTCCTTGTCACTTTACATTGATTAAACCTTAAATAGTTTCCACAATCTATACAACCAGTAAACATGACTAATATACAGCTGAATGAGAGAAATGAGTAAATCCAATAAAAACTTGCAAAAACTCCAAGAATACAACATTGCTCTTTTTCCACTCCATTTTTATGGGAACCATTATTTTAAGATTTTCTCTGTAGATAAATGCTTGCGAACCCCTGGTTAGGAGGTGAGTAAGAGGAGATGAGAAAAGTATGTGGCTGCTAAGTTGGAAAGTGGTGGCTCTGATCAGTCACAGTAACAGCAGTGCAAAGATACACAATCAAACAGCCCGCTGGCCTCGGGCACTGGTATCCACTTTGTCCAGGCAGCAGTACAGAATAAACAAAATATCAGAGCTCTCTGCTCCCAAACTGCCATGCATCTCTAATTCTTTCCCACTAGGCTTGGGCACAGCAATACACAGAGTGTGAATGCCAGGGGATTTATTTTGTAGTATTTGTGTTTGTAAGCGATCGGGAAGGAAGAGCAAAGCAATAAGTTGTAAGAAAAGGAAGCTGCGATCTTGCTTCAGTACTGGGGATTTAGCAAAGCAGTATAAATTTAGAGCTAGTCTGTTAGACACCAACGAAACATGACAAACATATACTTGTTGAATGTGAAAACTTATTTGTTGGGTACAGGAATTCTCAGATCTGAAAAACAAAAGTGAAAGAATTTAGAAGAGGACACAGTTTAGATGCAATGAACACTTACTAATAAAATGCATCACAGGTGAAGGAACTTCAGGTGTTCCTCTGGCCCAGGTCCTTGCCTTTGGGCTAGTATGGTAACATTATTCTATTTTTATACAGCAGTTTGTTTTTGCCTGGTTCTAATCTTCTAAATTGTGCAAAAGAATCAAACTCCTGTTCTCCACCTCAGTGCCTTCTTGAACCCTCCTTTTCACCCCACTCTCAAACTGATTTGGCTATACCTAAAGAGGCTTCAAATACAGGATTAGTGTCAACAGAAATCCTACTTATAATCAAAATGAATGAATTTGCTCTTTAAAATAAAACACATTTTGTTAAATGCAGCAACAGAAACCTTCATTTTATAAAATAAAACTAGAGAGAGGAAAAAATATATGTAATCCCAAATGAATAATAAGTAAAAGCAGAAGTGTGTGTTAATCGCTCAGTTGTGTCCAACTGTTTGAGACCCCATGGACTGCAGCCTGTCAGGCTCCTCTATCTATGAAATTCTCCAGGCAAAGAATACTGGAGTGGGTTGCCACTTCCTGCTCCAAAAGCAGAAGACCAAAGTTTAATTTTGATTACTAGTGGCTCTCTAAATTGGCACAGGGAATGCCAAAAGAGGTAAGAAGCATTTCTAGTATTATCAGTTATGGATAGCATTTAGATTGGGAGGATAGAATCTCTACCCTTAAACAACTTGTTGGTTAAATGACAGGACTAACACAAAGAGAAAATCATACTAATAGAATACATATAAACCACATTAAAACAAGTATAAGAGCACTGAGAATATAATTTTCTGAGTTGAACACTGGAGGTCCTGGGTATTGAGATTAGCATTAGAGGTGTGTGACCACAGGATCGCTCAGAAAATAGGCAGTTAGGTTAAGGTTACACAGAGATGGCTCTAGATTCAGGGATCACGAAGCAGCTCCCTCAGATCAATCAGTCAGCACAGTTTAATACAGTTATCTTTCATAGCAGGAGAGTCAGGCAAATGGATTGGCTGTGCTCAGATGATTCTGGTAAAACCTTAGGAAGGTCAGTGAGGCAATGAGAAACTAACAAAGGTAAGGTAAACAATTAAAAAAGAGAAAAAGGTTAGTTCCGGGATTCATTTCTCTTGTCTTTTCAGTGCTATCTTCTTTATCATTATTTACTTACAGGCTGAAGATAGGAAAGGACATAGAAGACAATCAAATTATCCAGGAAATAAAGGAAGGCAGGAATGGACCACTTCATGAAATTAAAGAATTCCTTCCAGGAACCACATCTCAACTTTCTATTTTGATGATCTTCTAAAGAAAGAAATACAGCAATAAATATATGACCTTGATAAGAATGCACGAACTTTTAGAGAAAGTAACTTATATTGACTCCTGACACAATTCTTTAAAAGAGGCTTAACAAACTTGCTTTCATAAGTGACTATTAGTCTTGAGAAATCAAGACCAACACAGGATTTCATTACTGTCTTTCTTCATCCCACCACTGTGCCCATCACTGGTATCAGCAACACCTCAGGAATTATGATTTTCTTAATTTCTGCTAACCTGAGATAGATGTATCACTGAAGAATGTAACTCAGAATACCCTTACGGTTTCTCTTACTACTCTGAGCATAAAGCCAAAAGAGATCAACCAGTTAAAATTTTTAAGTGGAAAGAAAAATCAATCATTCGTGCTGAAATTTTTTTACCCTGGGGGGCTGTGTGGGGAGAGGAGGTAGGGAATCACAAAAGGGAGATACTGACTAAAACTTAAATAGAGGGGAGTAGATAAAATTAACTTTTACTCGTCCTAGTATGAGTTATTATCCTATCTCTAGGTTTCCAAAAACTTAGGAAGGTACTTAACAGAGAATGTAAAATAAAATGAAAAATAGAAGTCAATTTATATTTAAGCCCTAGTATAAATTTTATGATATAAGAAATGTATTCTACCAACTAGAAACGTCACACAGACTGAAACTTTTAAAAATGAAAAGACATCTTTTGGGGCAAGCTTTTAGCAGTCTAAGTTCTCTGTTTACCTGATGTGGGAAGGCAAACCAAAGTAGTGGAGAGGTAAAGTTCAGTAACTGGAGAATTAACAAAAGGCTACTTACTTTAGATATAAGGAAGGATTAGTACCCCTATTTGATAGCTAATGAAACTGGAACTCAGAAAAGTAAAATAATCTGCCCCAGAATATAGTCTCTCTGACTTCAAAGTGGTATGCTGCCTCCCCTAAATGAAATGCGAACTGCTGTCCAGTATGCTACATATCAAGTTAGACAGCAGTGATTTAGATGATTCTGAACTTGAATACAAACTAACTCCCTATGGGACCCACCACAGGAACAAGTCAAGAGGCAGAGCAGTGGACAGGACGCTAGGACATGTGGGTTGGAGTTGGGGCTCTGCCTCCTCCTACCCAGCACCACCTCACACTTTGTTTGAGCCTGTTCCTTACCTGCAAAACAAGGGTAATCGTACTTCTATTTGTATCTTAGCATCCTCATATATACAATTAATGGGCTAGGCTAACTGACATAAAACGTTTCTTTCAGTTCTAAAATTGTTTGATTCTCTGGTTTTTAACTAGTTATATAGTATCATGTCAAGACTCACCTTTCTTTAAAACCCAGAATGACACAAGCGCACAGAAAACCAGCTTTACCAGTTCTGAGCACACATTCACAGTAGTTGGAAGATAATCATATTTGTTCTCTGAAATGAAACAGAAATGTTTTTTAACTATAAATTTTGGTCTACATAATGTTTGTTGTTGTTTAGTTGCCCAGTTGTGTCTGATCCTTTTGTGACTCCATGGACTGTAGCCTGCCAGGCTCCTCTGTCCATGGATTTCCCAGGCAAGAATACTGGAGTGGGTTGCCATTTCCTTCTCCAGGGGATCTTCCAGGGATTGAACCTGCATCTCCTGTATTGGCAGGCAGATTCTTTACCACTGAGCCACCAGGGAAACCTACATAAACTCATATTAGCTTACACAGACTAATATTTAATAATTTAGAGTTGTTTCTAAACTTAATTGTTAGATTTTAATACTGGTTACATTAAATTTCATCCAGTTGGCTTTGTTCTTTCCGATGTTTGAATCAATTCACCTAATGTGTTAGTTAGCCCTACCTCAATATTTTATTATCCTTGAAATTGAGAACTACATCTCTCATGTTTTCATTCAAATTGTTGAAAAATGTGCTAAGGGGGCTAGGGCTACCAGAAAAGAAAGCTTTGTGGTATGGCATTAGAGACCACCTTCTAAATGGACTATTAATTAATAATCAGGGCCTGATTCATCAACCAGCTGTCAACTTACGTAGCTGAATTATTACCCAGCTCATGGTTCCTCTTATGTGTCTTACGTGCCTTGCTTAAACCAACATACATTCTGTGATATTCCCTAACTCAGAGGTTTCCTATCTGTTTCATATGATTGTCCACATGGAAAACATTATTTGTTAGACACTTTGGGACAAACAGATATTGAGGTCACAAGAAGGAAGCAACCTGAGGCAAGAGGCAACTAGCCCAGGGCTCTGAGGTGGACAAACATGCTCTCAGACATATCCAAACCCACTGACACATTAGTAAGAGATGTCCCAACTTACAAGTCAATCTAATTAGGAAATGAGATTTGGTTAGTATATACTGACTTAGCTATTACTTATGTTTTCCAAATGCTTACAAACAACTTGTTGTATAATTTTGCCAAGGACAAACAAATTTTATCCAGTACTATTTTGAGGAATGTACTTTTTAAAAAATATTTGCTTGTTTCCCTTGGTTGTCATATGAAAAACCCAAACTGGCCAAGTAGAAAGGAAAAAAGCCAACTCAACATTCTTTCTTCCCAGAACATCCTTTCTTCCTCTTTTCTATGGTTTTCCCTGACCCTCTCAACCCATGCATAATCAATCCTTTATTCATCTCCAATCCTGTAGCACTACTGTAAGCAGATGAAGTCAGGGGTCCCTGGAGAAAGAGAACAGACATGGCTCTCTTGATATAAGAGATGCCATTTTTAGCTTAAGTCATCTTGTGACCTAAACTTGGCCACAATGCTTATCTTTGAACAGGTCTCAATAATTAAGAATTTTATGGAAACAAAAGAATGTAGGAATAAACTGTTATCAGTCAAGAAAAGTGACATTAGTAAAGATATCAATTCATAAGATATTCAACCATATCAGTTTTAAAGACTCCCAATTCAGTTTCAATGGTAAAGATGAGACTGCAGTGTTCACCCACCAGATCAACCAGAACCTAAGGGATGATGATGTTGACCTTTTCTGCCCCTTGCAACTTCAGTCAGCTAAAGTCTGGATTCTGTCAATAAGACAAGCCCCTTCATAAGATGCACCTTAACTTAAAACTTCCCCAATTTTGCTTTTTGGGGAGACACTGCTTTGGGAAAGCTCTCTGGTGTTCTTACCTGCTACAAGTAATAAATCCTTTCTTCTCCTGATCTTTGGCTTAGTTGTATCTTTTGGTTCAACATCCACCAAGAGATGAACCCAGTTTTCAGGAAACTACCTATAAATCTTTTAACAGTGCTTGTAACATTGCATTATGGTTATTTTTTATGTTGTATGTCTTACCCTTAAAATGTAAGCTTCTAATAAGACAGGGACCATGTTAGTCATCTTTCTATACCTGGCAGTTAAGTGTTCTGTACTACAGGCACTTACTTAACTGTCTCTTAAACTTTGTCCATCATTAAAAGCTTAGCTAAGAACGTCTCTTCCTCCCTTTTCTGAGCTCAAAGCTAGATTGAAATCACATTCTATTATTCTCCAACAATACTTGCATTATTCTCTGGCATGATATACATGAGCATACATGCACACACAAAAATGGAGGGCCTCAGACCACAACTTTCAAACTCTTGTCATCGCTCTTTAACTCATTCTTGTTTTTTGTTTTTTTCCTTGCATTTCTCTCATGGCTGATTCAAAATCATGCCACGGTATCATTCCACTCACCTTCTGCCCACACTCACAATCTTGTCTACACAACACCCATCCTTACTGGTTTCTCTTCAGTCCCAGAGAGGACAGCCATGGCCTCACTATTCATCCATTCTCCCCATTAAAACCTTCCCTTCTCTTCAGGGGCTTTGCTACAGTAAGTATTTCCTCTGGCTTCAGTGTATCTTCTTTGTCTTTCTATTAAGTGCCTTCTCCTCTCCTACAAATATGCTCAAAATTACCAACTTAAAAAAAAAACCCAAAAACTCCATTACATCCACTCTCCACTCAGATCTCGTCCCTGAACAGTCCGGTTTCTGGTCACACCTCAGTACTCCAACTAACTAGTCCCTGAGATTAGACCTTCTAATTAATAATCCCAAAGGGCAGGTTTTAATCCTTATCTTATCCTGATAGTGCAATTCTCTCCCTGTTTTCAAACTCCCTTCTACAAGTCATGTGCATTTAGTTCTCTCATCTTTCTAATTCCTTCTTAAGGTCCTTCTGAGTGTTTGCATGCCTGTTAACTGTTGGCATTCCTCAGATTTCTATCCTTGGCTCTTATTTTCTCATTCTGTGTGCTTACCCTGAATGAGCCCTCTGCTCATCAAGTTTTAAATATCAATTTAATATTAATGTTTCCAAATCTGTGTTCTAGAACATTTAATGCTCACTAAATATATCCACATGAATGACTATCTTCTATTTATTCACTAAACTGGCAGTTCCTTGACATGTGTGAAGTGCTAGACATTGCAGGACACAGCTCCTGGCCTCATGTGCGGTACAAGAGCTAAAATTTTAATCTCTATAAGCTCTGTCCAATCTTCTCCTCCTCCTTGGTCTCCATCTCAGTTGGGAGCATCATGAGTCTATTGGGCATCTAAACCAGAAATCTCTGAGTGAGCTATCCAATACTTCATCTCCTTCAATCTCCACATTCAATACACTCTCCAAGTCCTGTCTTTTTTTGGTCACACCACACAGCTTGTAGGATCTTAGTTCCCTTGACCAGGGATTGAACTAGGGCCCTGTGCAGTGAGAGAGTGGAGTCCTAAAACCAGACCACCAGGGAATTTTCAAGTCCTATGTTCTCTATGTTTAGAATATTTCTTGAATCGATCCTCTTTTCTCTATTCCCACTTTAAAATCCTTCATTAGTTTTCATCATCTATGGCTCGAATTTGTAATAACTGCCCAACTGGCTACTCCTCTTTTCCTTTAGTCTTGTCTTCACCCAGCTATTGTAACAGTCTTTCTCATTTTATCCAGCTGTTTACAGTTCTCCAAGTACTCCCTGTGCCCCAGAATCTACAGCCTAAAGTGTCAGATCCTTAGCATGGCCTATGGAGTCCTCAACTATGTGATCATTACTGCCCTCTCTAGCCAAGCATTCCTTTCTCCTCTCCTCCAAGTCCTTAAAATTTTTTCTCAGTAATTCTGAATGACATGCTCTCACAATCCATCCTGCTTCTTGATACATCTGTCCATTTTTACAGGCTGCTGCTTCTGTTTTGAACACCTTTGCCCACCTTGTCTTCTTGTAGGTCAACTATCACCTTACCAGGGAAGTATTCCCTGATCTCTTTGCAGTCCACATCATGCTCTCTCAGAGAATATATCACCTTCTACTCTAAACTACCTCTGCATTTTTGGTATAGAACTGCACTTATTATACTGTATTTTCTTGATGCATTTACATGTATTTCTCTACTAATAAACTGTGAATTCTTGAGAATAAGGTCTACATCTTATGCATTTTGAACCTTAATACTAACATTTAGCCCAGTGTGAATTAAGCTGTTAAAATATAAATTTTTACATCATAATAATAAAAGATTTCTTGAGTATATATTTACCAAAGCTGTTCCACTGATAATGTAATTAAAATAGTACCTTACAAATGCCAGGTGACCAAATATATCTCCTGTCTATTTCAAAATAAGTTATATATTGCTATAGGCTCAGAAACACCTGCTGACTGAAGCAACAGTCAGATGTTATGATCTGTTCTGCGAAAGTTTTGATCTGTACTTAACTGACCAAATTTTACTCAGCATCAAAAATTTTTCTTGGTAAGGAATGCAAGACTAAAGAATCATATTTAAACATGTTTTATCATTTACATAAAGCAGAGGGCTTTTAAAGATGAAAGTGAAAGTTGCTCAGTCCTGTCAGACTCTTTGTGACCCCATGAGCTGTAGCCCTGGATTGTAGCCCACCAGGTTCCTTTGTCTATGGAATTCTCCAGGCAAGAACACTGGAGTGGGTTACCATTCTCCTCTCCAGGGAATCTTCGCCACCTAGGGACTGAACTGAGGTCTCCCACATTGCAGGCAGATTCTTTACCATCTGAGCCACCAGATGGTGGCCAACTTTTAAGGGTATTATCCCATTTTATACACAAGGAAACTAAAAACAAGATAATGTGCAGTTAGATGGAAGTACTCCATACATATTCCAAATTTAACTTACCTTCATTAGCTGAATATTTTACCAGTAGGATGCGACTTGAACTTAAAGTAATGAATACAGCCCCCAGCAGGAATGTATACATTGCTGACGAGGCGCTTAACATGGGATGAGCACAATTGTTTTCCATTCCACTGTTTTCTAATTCCCTTAAAGAGAATAATAAATTCATGAGCAACCATGCTGGCAGATTAAGCATAATACAAGTACCACTTATTGTGAAGAACAGAAAAAGAATTTTTTTAGGTGTCTAGCTATGGCTATACCTAAACCAAAAGTTGAGGAGTACAAGAGAAACCAGGGGAAATGAAATGAGAGAGTCAATTTTATCAAATCTCTGATAGGACGGGGGAACTCCGACAATAAACACAGGAGCCAGGTTAGAAGTGCTGCCCTCTAACCTGGACACTTTAGAAGGGCGCTTTAGGACTGCAGAATTCTGCAGAAAAACAATGCTTCAACTTTCATTCTTATGAGCAACTTTGCTCTAGAAGATAATTTCAGATTTGTATTTTTCTCCTCAGTAGCGTCTTTCCATAGGATGAAAAAGCCCTTGCTGGGAAAGATTTCGTTGCCATAAAGACCAAAAGGAAATATCCGAAACACTACTGTTAATTTATACTGAATTACTGTTGAAAGTAGAAGACGACTTAAATATCAATGACTCTAAGGCCTTTCGATATATAAAGGCTACTAAACTCTAGACAGGATAATTAACTTGCCCAAACTAACCTAGTATAAAGACAGCGCACAGGACCTGGGAAACTGATGGGAGACGGGTTGAAAATGACAACACCCGCAGAACAAGCGGGCCTAAGCCTGCAGTGGCCAGAGACACTTCCCCTCCTCGGTAAGGACAGGTTTCTCTCCATCATCTAGGAACGCCTTCTTGTCACACATGCGCAAGAGGGATCTGGTTTGCTGCGCCCCTCCCTCAAACGCACGCGCACTTTGCCCCGGGCGCGGGGAGGGGCGCGGTTACCTCGGTCCCTTCGAAGAGCTTCTAGTGGAAGAACGCACATCCTAGAGCTGAGACGATAACTGTCTAGCTCAGCAACAGCAGCAGCGGCGGCAGCTTTTAGGGTCCATAGGCGAGGGAGCTATGGGAGGAAAAGAAAGGCGAATAGGCCTCTGGACAAGACCCTCCTATTCCGGAACAAAAAGCACAATAACGACCCGACGCGGAGAAAGCGGACCTGCCGCCCATTGCGCAGGCACGCTCAGTGTTACGCTCCGGGAGGGAGGGGAGAAGCGACCGGATCCCGCCCCAGCGCGGCCTTTCTCGCGTCACGTGTCGGGAAGAGTCCTATGTCACGTGAGGCCCAGGTGGCGGCGGAGCTACGGCAAGAGAGTGAGAGGAAGGGGAAGCCGGAAGGGGCGCGAGTGAAGCCTGGTGGAGAAGACAGCTCCCCAGAGGGCGAGGGGTGCGCGTGCGCCCGCTTCTCCCCGCCGACTCGGCCCCGTTGCCCTCACTCGCCGTCAGGTGATAGCTGGGCCGGGCCTCTGGCGCGCTGCTTGGGGCGAGAGGAGCGCGCGCCCTGCCGTCGCGCGGCGCGCCGGCCGCCCCTCCCCCTCGTCCCGTCCGTCCCGTCGCGACCCGTCCCCTCGGGTGCCGCCGACTGGGTGCTGAGGCGAATCGGCGGCAGCGGGGACATTTTCTGACTCTCGTTCCCTGCCCCGGCTGCCCTTTTCACGCCTTCGCGGGGCCGGCCGCCCCTCCGGCCCCAGGATGCAGAATGTGATTAACACGGTGAAGGGAAAGGCACTGGAAGTGGCTGAGTACCTGACCCCGGTCCTCAAGGTAAGCCGGCCATGCGAGGGGCTGGCAGGCACACGCTTGGCACTGCAGGGACCGAGGACCTAGCGCTGGGGTGTCACTGTGGTGTCCGGCGGGGAGCGGTGTAGCCAGCTGGTGAGGGTGGTACGCGGGGAAATGTGCAGCCCCCTACCGCGGTCTTAATCTGTTGGCGGAGCGACGCTCTGTGCGTCTGTACTCTTGTCTACTCCCGTCGGAGCTCAACTCCTCTGGGTACCTTGGGTTGGAAGGTGGTCCGCAGTTAGGTGGGTTTGAGAACGTTAAATCTTAACATCCGAAATTTTTTGAACTTTTAAAAGAAGGATTATTGCTTATCTTAAGTCAGTTTTTGATACTAAAATGACATGTCACTTTTTTCTTTCAAATTTCATAGTAAGTCTCTTATAATTAGGAGTTTGAAATAGTTGTGAATGAGGTCGCAGCTTTGTTAGATTTCAAAAGAACAAGGTGAAATTTGCAACGTTTTTTTTCAGTACCATTGAACCCAGTTTATAGGCAAAGCCCCTCTTTTTCAGGTTTTAAAATAGCTGAAACTAGTTCATCTTGGACGTGAGCAACCTGACCATTCTAAATACATAATTTTATTTTACATTGGCAACAACAGCATTTTAAAAGTAAAAATTGTGACATATTACCTATTTAACCGGTGACTGATTTCTTATTTTCAAAGATAAATTTCTCGAAGTGCATTCGAGTTTTTCTTTTATAACTCTTTCAGGGTGATTTTTCTGTTGTTATTGTAACTTTATTTTTCCTTTCCGAAAAGCAAGCAATGATGAAAACTAAATGAATAAGGATTTCTTGCTTAAATGTTTTTTTCTGTAAGTTTTCAATTAAAATTTTACATTTCTTAGTGTGGGGATGAAATACCCTTGGAAATGGTTCCTCTTTATTCAAGAAGTTACTCTTGTATTTAAAATTTTTACTTTACTCCCTTTCCAGGACAGTGGGAAATGTTAATCCTGTGTTTTTAAATACTTATTACTAAGAATTGTTTAAAATTATAACTTGCTGGGCCAAGTTAAAAAAAAAAGTTAAAAATGAGAACTCCAACACTTGGCATGCCTATATTTGTTTAGTGTGAAACCCATCCTAATTAAGAGTATTTAGTCTATTTTGAAATTGAAAATGATTTTGACATTTGAATCAAGTGATTCTTTTGCATATTATGCCATCTCTTCAGAAACATGTCTAACTAGGCATACAGCATTTAAATAATACATGCTTATTAAAACTTTTTAGTTTCAAGGAGAGAGGAGCAAGAGAAAAAGACTTCTTAAACATGAAACTGCTATTGACCAGTTGTATTTTACTGAACTTATAACAAAAGATTATGTTTTTAGGAAGCGTTCTACTTGTTCACCAAACTGAAAAAATGTGTTAGCTTCTTAGTATGTAGTTTTAGTAATAAGGAAAAAAGAACTAATGACCTTCTTCTTGTTCTTCCCTGTGCTAACTTCCCCTTTTTTACAAAGCTAATTCTTGTATTGATAGTTTCCTACTAGAAATGGGAAAGCAGGGAGAAAAAGCTAAATTCCTGGGAAAGAAAGAATGATTTCTCTTAGGAAGTAAAAGTTAAGAAAAATTGTGATTTGAAAGGCATATGTATAGTGAAAGCCAAAGTCCTTACAGGGATCTACAGTGGTTTTTGTTTAGTCACGAAGTTGTTTCTGACGGTTTTGCGATCCCATGGCCTGTAGCCCTCCACACTCTTCTGTCTGTGGGATTTCCCAGGCAAGAATACTGGAGTGGGTTGCTATTTCCTATTACGGGTGATCTTGATGACTTAGGGATTGAACTGGAGTCTCCTGCATTGGCAGGCAGATTCTTTAACACTGAGCTGCCAGGGAAGCCCATACTGATTTGATAAAGAGTCCTATCTCAACTACTACTGGTTTTTAAGCAAAACCTCTTGCTCGCTTTTGCATTATCTATCAAGAGCTCTCAAAAAAAAAAAAAAGAACTCTCTTGCCTTGGGTTTTGCATTTGCTCTGAAATGCTCTTCAGCATTTGGCTGTTTCCTTTTCTTAAGGTCTCTACTGTATAGTCACCCATCAGTGAAATCTTTGTTCCTTCACCATCCTATGTGAAATAACCATCTCTCTCTTTCCATCCCCTCTAGTATCCTCTCTGCCTTATTTTTCTTCCTGGTATTGATTACCATTTGGCTTTTCTCCCTGCACTAGAGTTTAAACTTATTAGGAAGACAAGGATGAATTTGGTCTATTTTGTTCACTCTATGTCTCTATTACTCAAATAGTGCTTAGTATGTATAATTTGGTATTTTTTTAATCAGTAATGTTCATAAATGGATCTTCATTTTTGTAAATTTCTACCATAAAATCTTATGTAAAACTTAAACTTTAGAAAAATTTGGTAAGTAACATCCTTACTTTAGGGAGAGTATGGTGTATACTATCTTGGTGGAGATGAGAATAATGGAAAGTATTAAATGTTTTAGGATTTCTAGGTTTGGTTTCTAGTATTACTCAATTTCAGTGAGACATTGGCTGAATTGTAAGATGTCTAAACATCTTAAGATATTTTTGCTGTCTTGTAAAATAATGATATTTAGTCATTTTACAAAATTATTTTGAGGTTTAGTGTTTGTATAAACCTTTCAATGTTTTTCCAAAGAGCTTTGCTCTAATGAAGCATTGATCACACTGTATTTTAATTACTTTCATGTCAGTTTCCTCTGCTACATAATCCTGAGGTCAGGTACCAGTGACAGATTATTTTTTTTTTCACATTCCATTACCTAGATGGGTGCCAGATAAATCAGTTCAGTTCAGTCGCTCAGTCATGTCTGACTCTTTGCGACCCCATGAATTGCAGCACGCCAGGCCTCCCTGTCCATCACCAACTCCCGGAGTTTACTCAGACTCAAGTCCATTGAGGCGGTGATGCCATCCAGCCATCTCATTCTCTGTCATCCCCTTCTCCTCCTGCCCCCAATCCCTCCCAGCATCAGGGTCTTTTCCAGTGAGTCAACTCTTCGCATGAGGTAGCCAAAGTACTGGAGTTTCAGCTTCAGCGTCAGTCCTTCCAATGAACACCCAGGACTGATCTCCTTTAGGATGGACTGGCTGGATCTCCTTGCTGTCCAAGGGCCTCTCAAGAGTCTTCTCCAACATCGCAGTTCAAAAGCATCAATTTTTCAGCACTCAGCTTTCTTCACAGTCCAACTCTTACGTCCATACATGACCACTGGAAAAACCATAGCCTTGACCAGATGGACCTTTGTGGCAAAGTAATGTCTCTGCTTTTTAATATGCTATCTAAGTTGGTTATAACTTTGCTTCCAAGGAGTAAGCGTCTTTTAATTTCATGGCTGCAGTCACCATCTGCAGTGATTTTGGAGCCCAGAAAAATAAAGTCTGACACTGTTTCCCCCTCTATCTCCCATGAAGTGATGGGACCAGATGCCATGATCTTAGTTTTCTGAATGTTGAGCTTTTAAGCCCACTTTTTCACTCTCCTCTTTCACTTTCATCAAGAAGCTTTTTAGTTCTTCACTTTCTGCCATAAGGGTGATGTCATCTGCATATCTGAGGTTATTGATATTTCTCCCCACAATCTTGATTCCAGCTTGTGCTTCTTCCAGCCCAGCGTTTCTCATGATGTACTCTGCATGTAACTTAAATAAGCAGGGTGACAATATACAGCCTTGACGTACTCCTTTTCCTATTTGGAACCAGTCTGTTGTTCCATGTCCAGTTCTAACTGTTGCTTCCTGACCTGCATACAGGTTTCTCAAGAGGCAGGTCAGGTGGTCTGGTATTCCCATCTCTCTCAGAATTTTCCACAGTTTATTGTGACCCACACAGTCGAAGGCTTTGGCGTAGTCAGTAAAGCAGGACGAGATATTTTTCTGGAATTCTCTTGCTTTTTCGATGATCCAGCGGATGTTGGCAATTTGATCTCTGGTTCCTCTGTCTTGTCTAAAACCAGCTTAAGCATCTGGAAGTTCACGGTTCACGTATTTCTGAAGCCTGGCTTGGAGAATTTTGGGCATTACTTTGCTAGCATGTGAGATGAGTGCAATTGTGTGGTAGTTTGAACATTCTTTGGGATTGGAATGAAAACTGTCAGGCAAATAGTTGCCCACAAATGTTTTTTCAATTGAAAGTGAGAGATAGTATAATACTGTTATTCTTTTTACTTTCTTTAGGAATCCAAGTTTAAGGAAACAGGAGTTATCACCCCAGAAGAGGTGAGTATCGAAGATATTATAAAGCTGTTCTACAGTTACAGAAAACTGGGTGACTTTTTTGCTTTATAAGAAAACATCTTGAAATTTAATCATGATTTGAGTAAAATTAGATCCTGTTGACTGTATTAGCAATCTTGAAAGGATTTCTACTTCCCATAAAAGAAAATGTAACTTCCCTCTCAGTTTGTCATTTCTCATATTTTTCTATAGTTCCTCTTTATTTAAAAATGAGGGTGGGAGAAGAAATGGAAAAGATTCCTATAGTCATTTATCATTCAATTATATTTGTATTATATTGAGCTGTGCCTTGAACTCTGATATTTGTTGTGTTTTGATTCTTTCTACCCCAAACATGAGTATTCATGGCTTTCCATTTGGAAACTTTGGCTTGATGCTTGGATATTAAGTTTTCTATCAGTATTCAGCTTACATATTTTATTGCTACATACTTAACACTGATTTTTTTCACCATTCTTTCACTTTTTCTACTAGCCAAACAATAATGAATCTGCTTAATGATGAAACTCATGGCTCTTTTATAGACCAATTGTGTTTTATTGAACTTTTAACATAGAATTATGTTTTGAGGAATCATTTTGCGTATTCATCAAACCTATATAATAAAAGTTTTCTTTTTCCTTTAGATAATTTATTTTGTTGTATTCAGAGAAATAAATTCTGGCCCAGAAGTCCTTTTGGACTCCAGTTTTATGAGTAGTTACAGTTATATCCCATGTATTTTTTTATCATTAATGAATGGCAAATAATTTCTTTAAGCTTCACCTTTAGCTCTCATTTAAAGTACCAATCATTGGCAATGGAACTTAACTCACTGTTTTGAAAGAAACATTTTGAAATGAGCCATGTTACGTGATCATGTTGTAAATTCCAAGACCTGAAGTCAAAGAATTAATTGATTTTTCAGTTTTCAATTGTGATGCAGTCTCTTCAGTCCAAATCCTTTTAAGTTCAAAGAATGGTGTGCTGAACTGACAATTTTATCTAAAATTGTCTTTATTTTTAGTGAAGACACATAGTGGTACTGACAAAACCTGGAAGATCTGCCTTCTAGACCCATTTCTCTTATTTCTCCTATTCTGACTTGGACAAATCAAGCTATCTAGGCACAGGCCTCATGTTTCCTCATTTTAAGATGAGTTTTGGCTTGACATTCTCTAAAGGACCTGTCTGCCTTAGACATCATAAGTTTAATACCTTGAATGCCAAGTAAAACTAAGTTTTGAGCTTAAGGATAGTATTAATGTTCCTGCCAGGTATAATTTAGACATGAGTCTTAAAACTCAGTGTCTAAAATAAAGAGCAGAGATGAATGTATGCTGTTTTTCTTGTATTTTTTGGCTTTATCGCCTCTATGTGAAAGTGACATTGATGAATGGATAGCTGGAGTTAGAGATGCAAGCCTGTGGTCATTGAATAGAATTAAGCTGTTTTAAAACAGCTACTAATCCTACAATGCACTTAATTGTATCATGAAGTGAGTTATAAATTTCCCCCTTTTTAAACAAATGCACAGCAAAAACTAGCTCAGTTGGGTACCAACCACATAATCCTGGAGTGAGAATAGAGCACAATTATAGGATTTAGTTTAGAATGAGCCTAGAGGAAGAAGATCAGAAGACATAAAACGCTTTGTTGTTGTTCAGTTAATAGGTTGTGTCCGACTCTTTGTGACTCCATAAACTGCAGCATTCCAGGCTTCTCTATCCTTTAGTGTCTCCTAGCATTTGCTCAAACTCATGTCCATTGAGTCAATGATGTTACCTAACCATCTCATCCTCTGCCATCCCCTCTATCTTTCCCAACATCGGGGTCTTTTTCAATGAGTCAGCTCTTAGCTCAGGTGGCCAGAGTAATGGAGTTTCAGCATCAGTCCTTCTAGTGAATATTCAGGATTGATTTCATTTAGGATTGACTGGTTTGATGGAACTACTATACTGATTTGATCTGTTCAGTTGTTTTCTCTTACTGTTTCTGGGCTTCTGGCTGTCAGCATTTAGCTGTCTTTTTGTTTTCACTGACAGATGTGGAAGTATTGTGTTTAAAACAAGGGACAAGCATTAATATGGTACTTTTTGGACTAAAAATACTTTAATGTACAACATGTATATGGCTTGAGTAAGTAGAGTACTAGTACTAAAGGATAGCTTGAAGAATAAAGCTGCTTATCAGAATGTTAACATTAATTCCATCTTGTTAGAGTTATCCAGTGTTTAATCACTAAGAGTAAGCAGTACTGAGAATTTAGAAATTTGACTCTTTCATTTGAACATAGGAAGCACGTAATAAAAATAGTGGCTACGCTCACGAGAGCAAGAGATACCATATACTAAATATCATTGCGATGCTATGTTCTTTTATAGTTTTCCTTACCTTCTAGAGTTTTTGTTATTTTTTTAATAGATATCACCAGAGGTGCTAGGGAATAAATACTAGAGTCTTGTGACCTCAAAACAATTCCATTGAAGAATTTTAAAATTTTTAATTCTTTGTTTTGCTTGCATTTTGTTAATACTTTTGTGTTAGTGATGAATTAATTCCTGATAACCACAGAGTTGTTATGTAGCATCTGGTTGCAGTGACCCAAAATGCATAAAACTTGGGGAAGAGGGTATTGCTTTCATTTGGGTTTTTGTCTTTACCTAATCACTTTAAATAGTCAAGAAATTCTTTAAATAAAAGAGTAGAAACATTTTGTAAAGTTGCTGTTGGGAGTATGCTATTAAATCTTGTTAATCTATCTTCTTAGAAGAAGTTACTCACAGAATTCTTAGGAGTTTTACTCTCGAATTAAAATAGGATATTACATATATATATATATACTTTTCTCAGAAAGGCATTAGAAGATTAAAGATAATGTAATTTTTTGCTATGTAATAAACATATGAACACTACGTGATTTTAAGTTAGAGCTGTTGTTGTGAAATAGAATTGGGAAAGTGTGCATATTGCTTGAGTCAGGACACTGCAGTTATGCTTAACAGACTCATTTTCTGCTTTTAAGAATAAGCAGAATTTCTGTCTTGCAATTAAGATCAGTCCATCCTCACGTATAATGGAAATTTTCAAAAGGTTAAACTATTTCTTTCTGAGTCTGTTTTTCATTTTTGAAGAAAAACAAAAACTTGTACAATATTCAACCTGACCAGAAAGTCCAAGATTTGTTAGGAGGATTCAATTTCTTAATTGTCTTGTTGTTTTCCAATTCAATCCAAAAGCTTCTAACTTTTCCCCATTGGTTGGCAGTTCATTTCTCTCTTTTATTAATCATTGCTTTAACAGTGTGAAAAAGCTTTCAAAATTATATATTACTTAAATTTTTTTAAAAAATGAAGAAAAACTGTACAGTATGAGGTAATAAACTATTCTTACATCATAGAACTGTGTTTATTTAGTAATTTTTTCAAAGATCTTCATTGAGTTTTCAACTGTTAGCAAGAATCTCTCTTCATTTTATTCACCCATAAAGTGGTTTTGGTGTTTTAAAATACTGTTGTATTACTTTTATTCATTTCATGATACTGTATGCTTTTGGCATTATCTCATCCAGTGATTAAAATTGAATAAAAAATTAGTAGCACTCAATATTTTCTCTACCAAAATTAATTTGGACTTTCTTGAGTGTTAAAATTTGTAGTTTTAATACATGTTCAAAAATAAATCTTCAGGCTGTAAAGCAAGTTGGTGCTGTTTGCATTTTAATTGATTATTTTGTATCAAGATTACACAGGATGATCCCTTTGGTATTCTGCCACCTTACATTCAGTGATGTTCAATTTTTCTTTTTTCCTTTTTTTCATATTTCTTCTAAATCTTGAATAGTTTGTGGCAGCTGGAGATCACTTAGTCCACCACTGTCCAACATGGCAATGGTAAGTACTCTTGATTGAGGAATAGAAAGTTCATAAAAGGTATGAGGTGACTTCATGATTATGGCAGTTTACAAAATAGATTGGTGCATGAAAATTAGAATAACCAGTTTAATTTTCCTCTTGTAGATTGTTCTTTTAAAAATAGTGCCCCAGTATTACTCAAAGTGAAATAAATAAAGAAAAATTGAATGTTATACCTGTTTGTTTTGCTGTGCTAACACAAAAGATGGACATTTTTGAGATCAGCACCTTCCTTTGCCAGTATTCCCTTTCTTTAGTGTCTAGGTCAGTTCTTGTGGTAGGTCTTTAAAAAATATTTTTAAAAGTTTAATAATTTTGACTAGCTTATTTTTCAAATTAAAAAGTATTGAATTTTTTATGACATTAATAGATACGGAATTTTTCAGAATCTCATGTTTCTTTTACCATAAGACCTTCTTTGAGGTTCAAAAGTTTCTCCCCGTTTTTAGGAATTTTAGCTCAAAAGTTGAGAGATTCATGATACCAAGTAAAGTCTTAATTGGAAATCTATCTGTAACAGACATTTCTAATTTTTATTTTTCTCATTAACTTTTCTTTTAATTATAAAGTAATTTAAGCAATTTAGCAGTTCTCATAATGTATCTTTAAAATATCTGAACAATAATAAACTTAGTTTCATTACTTTGTGTACTTATGATAAAGCCACCTGGCAGTAGCTGAAAAATTGATCCCAATAGTGGCACACTATTTTATTTAGGCTAGAATTGTTTGGAATTATTATCTTGTTTGGATATGAGTGGTTCAACTTGTTACATCCTTTTTTTCCCAGTGACCCTTTTTTAGTTGTAGTTGAAAGGTAGAGTTTTGATTGGGGAGCAGGGATTTTAGAATTAACAAGGTACTAATTGATAAAGAGCTTAAGTAAACTATTTAAAATCACAGTTGGAATGCTCTTTCATCTGTGGCCTATTCTGTTAGCTTTAATTTTTATATTTTAACACATCCAAATAGTTCTTACTTCTCGAACATTGTTTCCTATGTACCAAGAAAGGCTGAAATGTCAGGTTCATTTATTTTTATGTCTTGTCTTTCCTGTGTGTATTTCTGTTCCATATTTTTAATTGTGTTCATATCATAGAAGCTCTCAGATTTAGACTTTTTCCCACCTTCTAAATTATTAAAACTATATTTAGCTACATTCTGATCTACAGTATGTCAATATATATATTTCAAGTCAAATAGGTGTATAGCATTTAAAATAATAGTCATTTTGTAGGAAAAGAACTAAAGGATTTTCTTCAATACATATGTGATAGATATACATTTTCTTTATTCAGATTTGATTGTTGTAGTCCTTAGTTGTCTAATTATATAATTTATAGTATTGTTTTAAGGGTTGGTATCCATGGACAGAATCATTGTATATCAGATAGTATTTATAGTTCCCACTTGATGAATTATGATGGTTGAAATAATTTTATTGTAACTTAGAACTCAGTTATATCACACTTCAGTGTCTATGCTTCTGACTGAACTGTTGGAATAATTTATTTCAAATCTGTGCTAGAAGCAGACTATTTCTGTGCTATATGTTCATGTTTACAGGTGCCATCATGACTGTATTATATCGTCTTCCCTCAGAACTTCAGGCATTACCATTTCATTGTTGAGTTTGACACTTGGGAATGGTCTAAAAAATCCTAGAAGCTGACATGGTTTTGGGGCATTTCCTGGCTTTATCATATGCTCAAATCTATGGTTTGAAGTTTAGATGGAAGCTTAAGGCAACAGAACTCCAAATCATTTATATTTGTGACAGATACCACATGCCACCCCAGCTGTGACCAGTTCTAGGAAAAGTCAACTCAGAAGAAATTTCTTAGTGGGATATTCCAGAGTAGCCCCCCAAATCAGAGATGTTATACCTGGCTCTGACCCACAGAGGGCGCGGTATTCAAGAGCAGGAACCCCAGAGTAACTTGACTTCTTTATACCTTCTGGTTTTGTGACTGTGGGCAATGTGACTTCTTTAAGCTTTTGTTTTGTATAAACTGGGGCTATTAATATTATTCACTTCTTAGATTTCTGGGGATTATATGAAAATAATGCATATTGGAGTTCTAGATCCTGTACTTAATAGAAAGTGAAAGCGTTAGTTGCTCAGTCCTGCTGGACTATTTGCAATCCTATGAACTGCAGCCCACCAGGCTCCTCTCTCCATGGGATTTTCCAGGCAAGGATAGTGGAGTGGGTTGGCATTTCCTTCTCCAAGGGATCTTCCTAACCCAGGGATCAAACCTGGGTCTTTTGCACTGCAGGCAGATTCTTTACCAACTGAGCTACCAGGAAGCACTCAATAAAAGGTTTTATTGTTTATTTCTGTCATTATTATTCTCAGCATTATCATCGGGTGATTCAAAGCATCTTATCTCTGAGTTCCAGTTTTAATATAGTAGTAGGAATGTGAATCTTGTCAACTACCTACTTAGTTATGCAATATACAGCTATTTTTCTGCCTCCTCTTGGTCTTACGATCAGCCCTACTTTAAAAATCTGGTTCAGATTATTTTTGTTTCAAGGAAGACATAATACTTGCTTAATACAGTTCCATATTATTCTTTTTTTAATTTAATCTAAATTCTTTTGGTCTGTCTGCAGTCTGTTAGTACATTTCGCTTATATTATTGCTATGCTCTTCATTGCCCCAGCATACATCACTTTTTGGATCCTTCCCAAAGCAATCCTAAAATAGTTTTCTCAGGGGTGTGGGTTGTGTGATGTTGAGATTAACATGTGATATCTTCTGTTTTTGCCTTTTAAAATATTTTTTTTTTGTATTTTGGTGCTTTTCACTCTTTTTAAAGGGCTACAGGGGAAGAATTGAAAGTGAAGGCTTACCTACCATCAGGCAAACAATTTTTGGTCACCAAAAATGGTAAGAATTATGTTGTATATATATTAAAAAAAAAAAACCTTAGTACTTACTGAGCTTTTTTTAATTTACTTTTTTATTGAAGGATAATTGTTTTACAGAATTTTGTTGTTTTCTGTTAAACCGCAACATGAATCAGCCATAGGATACATCCCTTCCCTTTTGAACCTCCCTCCCATCTCTCTCACCATCCCACCACTCTAGGTTGATACAGAGCCCCTGTTTGAGTTTCCTGAGCCATACAGCAAATTCCCACTAGGAAATGGCAACCCACTCCAGTATTCTTGCCTGGAGAATCCCATGGACAGAGGAGCCTGGTGGGCTACAGTCCACAGGGCTGCAAAGAGTTGGACACAATTGAGCGACTTCACTTTCTTTCACTATCTGTTTTACATATGGTTATGTGTATGTAACCATACACATCTCACCTTCTCTTTCCATACATCTCACCCTCTCCTCCCCTCTCCCCATGTCCATAAATCTATTCTCTATGTCTGTTTCTCCATTGCTGCCCTGTAAATAATTTCTTCAGAACCATTTTTCTAGATTCCGTATATGTGTGTTAGAATATACTTATCTTTCTCTTTCTGACTCACTACACTCTGTATAATAGTTTCTAGGTTCACCCACCTCATCAAAACTGACTCAAATGCATTCCTTTTTACGGTTGAGTAATCTCCCATTGTGTATATGTACCACAACTTTATCCATTCATCTGTCGATGTGCATCTAGGTTGCTTCCATGTTCTAACTATTGTAAATAGTGCTGCAGTGAACAATGGGACACGTGTCTTTTTCAACCCTGGTTTCCTTGGTATATGCCTAGGAGTGGGATTGCTGGGTCATATGGTGGTTTTATTCCTAGTTTTTTAAGGAATCTCCACACTGTCTTCCATAGTGACTGTATTAGTTTACATTCCCACCAGCAGTGAAAGAGCATTCCCTTTTCTCCTCACCCTCTCCAGCATTTACTGTTTGTAGACTTTTTGATGATGGCCATTCTGACTGGTGTGAGGATATATCTCATTGTGGTTTTGATTTACATTTCTCTAATAATGAGTGATGTTGAGCATCTTTTCATGTGTTTGTTAGCCATCTGTATATCTTCTTTGGAGAAACGTCTGTTTAGGTCTTTTTCCCACTTTTTGATTGGGTTCTTTGTTTTCATCAACGTCTTATAATTTTCTCTGTACCTTTCTTTTGTCTCCTTAGGTAGGTTTATTCCTAAATATTTAATTCTTTTTGTTGCGGTGGTGAATGGGATTGATTCCTTAATTTCTCTTTCTGATTTTTCATTGTTAGTATATAGAAATGCAAATAATTTCTGTGTATTGATTTCGTACCCTGCACCTTTATCAAATTCACTGATGAGCTCTAGTAATTTTTTGATACTGTCTTTAGGGTTTTCTATGTATAGTATCATGTCATCTGCAAACAGTGAGAGCTTTACTTCTTTTCTGATCTGGATTCCTTTTATTTCTTTTCCTTCTCTGACTGCTTTAGCTAGGAATTCCAGAACTATGTTGAATAGTAGTGATGAAAGTGGGCACCTTTATCTCGTTCCTGATCTTAGGGGGAATGCTTTCAGTTTCTCACCATTGATAATAATGTTTGGTGTAGGCTTATCATATATGGCCTTTACTGTGTTGAGGTAGGTTCCTTCTGTGCCCATTTTTTGAAAAGTTTTAATCATAAATGGGTGCTGAATTTTGTCAAAGGCTTTTTCTGCATCTATTGAGATGATCATATGGTTTTTATCTTTCAATTTGTTAATATGGTCTATCACATTTACTGATTTGCATATATTGAAGAATCCTTGCATCCCTGAAATAAACCCAACTTGATTATGGTGTGTATGAACTTTTTGATGTGTTGCTGAATTCTGTTTGCTAAAATTTTGTTGAAGATTTTTGCATCTGTGTTCATCAGTGATACCGGCCTGTAGTTTTCTTTTTTTGTGTTGTCTGCCTGGTTTTGGTATCAGGGTGATGGTGGCCCTGTAGAGTGAGTTTGGAAGTGTTCCTTCCTCTGCAGTTTTTTGGAAGAGTTTTAGAAGGATAGGCATTAGCTCTTCTCTAAATGTTTGATGGAATTCTCCTGTGAAGCCATCTGGTCCTGGGCTTTTGTTTTTTGTGAGTTTTTTTTTATCACAGCTTCAATTTCAGTGCTTGCAATTGGGTTGTTGATAATTTCTATTTCTTCCTCGTTCAGTCTTAGAAGATTGAACTTTTCCAAGAATCATATCTTCCAGGTTATCCATTTTATTGCCATGTAGTTCATAATAGTCTCTCATAATCTTTTGTGTTTCTGCATTGTCTCTTGTAACCTCTCCTTTTTCATTTCTGATTTTGTTGATTTGATTCTTCTGTCTTTTGTTCTTGATGAGTCTGGCTAAAGGTTTGTCAATTTTGTTTATCTTCTCAAAGAACCAGCTTTTAGTTTTATTAATCTTTAGTACTGTTTCTTTCATTTCTTTGTCATTTATATCTGCTGGGATCTTAATGATTTCTTTCCTTCTACTAATTTTGGGGTTTTTATGTTCTTCTGTTTTCAGTTGTTTTAGGTGTAAAGTTAGGTTGTCTGATTTTTTTCTTGTTTCTTGAGGTAAGATTGTATTGCTATAAACTTCCCTCTTAGAACTGCTTTTGCTGCATCCCATAGGTTTTGAGTTGTGTTTTCATTGTCATTTGTTTCTAGAAATATTTTGATTTCCCTTTTGATTTCTTCAGGAACCTGTTGGTTATTTAGAAATGTGTTGCTTAATCTCCATGTGTTTGTGTTTCTTACACTTTTTTCTTGTAATTGATATCTAGTTTCATAGCACTGTGGTCGGAGAAGATGCTTGATACGATTTCAGTTTTCTTAAATTTACTGAGGTATGATTTGTGACCCAAGATGTGGTCTATCCTGGAGAATGTTCCATGTGCACTTGAGAAGAAGGTGTATTCTTCTGCATTTGGATGGAATGTCCTGAAGATATCAATGAGGTCCATCTCATCTAATGTACTATTTAAGACTTGTGTTTCCTTATTAGTTTTCTGTTTTAATGATCTGTCCATTGGTGTGAGTGGACTGTTAAAAGTCTCCTGTTAAAAAAAAAAAAAAAAAAGTCTCCTGTTATTATTGTGTTACTGTCAATTTCTCCTTTTATGTTTGTTAGTGTTTGTTTTACGTATTGAGGTGCTCCTGTGTTGGGTGCATAGATTTTTACAATTGTTATGTCTTCCTCTTGGATTGATCCCTTGATTATTATGTAGTGTCCTTCCTTATCTCTATTTTTAAGGTTTATTTTGTCTGATATGAGGATGGCTACTCCAGCTTTCTTTTACTTCCCATTTGCATGGAATATATTTTTCCATTCTCTCACTTTCAGTCTATATGTGTCCTTAGGTCTGAAGTGGGTTTCTTGTAGACAGCCTGTATATGGGTCTTGCTTTTGTATCCATTCAGCCAGTCTGTCTTTTGGTTGGAGCATTTAATCCATTTACATTTAAAGTAATTATTGATAAGTATGTTCCTGTTGCCATTTTCTTAATTGTTTGGGGTTGATCTTGTAGATCTTTTTTCTTCTCTTGTGTTCCTTGACTGTATAAATTCGTTTAACATTTGTTGTAAAGCTGGTTTGTTGGTACTGAATTCTCTTAACTTTTGTTTGTCTGAAAAATTTTTTATTTCTCCATCAATTTTGAATGATATCCTTGCCGGGTACAGTAATCTTGGTTGTAGATTTTTCCCTTTCATTACTTTAAATATATCCTGCCATTCCTTCTGGCCTGTAGTTTCTGTGGAAAGATCAGCTGTTAAGCGTATGGGGTTTCCCTTGTATGTTACTTGTTGCTTCTTCCTTGCTGCTTTTAATATTCTTTCTTTGCGTCTGGTCTTTGTTAGTTTGATTAGTATGTGTCTTGGCGTGTTTCTCCTTGGGTTTATCCTGTATGGGATTCTTTGTGCCTCTTGGACTTGATTGACTATTTCCTTTTCCATGTTGGGAAAATTTTCAACTATAATCTCTTCAAAAAATTTCCCATACCTTTTTTCTCTTCTTCTGGGACCCCTGTAATTTGAATGTTGGTATGTGTGATATGGTCCCAGAGGTCTCTGAGACTGTCCTCAGTTCTTTTCATTCTTTCTATTTTATTTTGCTCTTCAGAAGTTATTTCCACCATTTTATCGTCCAGCTCACTGTTTCGTTCTTCTGCTTCAGATATTCTGCCATTGATTCCTTCTAGAGTATTTTCAATTTCAGTTACTGTATTGTTTGTCTCTGTATGTGTCTTCTTTGATTCTGGGTCTTTGTTAGTTGATTCTTGTGTTTTCTCCATTTTGTTTCCAAGGTTTTGATCATCTCACTATCAGTATTCTGAATTCTTTTCCAGTTAGTTTGCCTATTTCCTCATTTATTTGGACTTCAGTGTTTCTAGTTTGTTCCTTCATTTGTGTAGCATTTCTCTGCTTTTTTTTTTTTTTAACTTATTGTGTTTGAGGTCTCTTTTTCCCATGCTTCAAGGTTGAATTCTTTCTTCCTTTTGGTTTCTGCCCTCTAAGGTTGGTCTAGTGGTTTGTTTAAGGGTGAGATTTGTGCTGAATTTTTGTTTGTTCATTTGTTATTCCTCTTATGGGCAAGGCTGAGTGAGGTGATAATCCTGTCTGCTGATGACTGTATTTTTGTTTTATTTAGATGAGGCATCCTATACAGGGTGGTTGGGTGATGCTGGGTCTTGTATTCAGGTAATTTCCTTTGTGGGAGTTTTCACTATTTGATACTCCCTAGGGTTAGTTCTCTGGTAATCCAGGGTCTTGGAGTCAGTGCTCCCACTCCAGAGGCTCAGGACTTGATCTCTGGTCAGGATCAAAGATTCCACAAGTGGTTTCTTACAGCATTAAGTGAGATTAAACAAATATCCAAAATGAGAAACCAAAGATGAACCCCAGACAAATGGCAGTTATAAAATCAGGGAAATAATACTTAAAATAATGGAATATATATACACATATACATATATACCCATGAGTAAAGTCAAAACAGTCCAACAAAATAAAGTACAGTAGATTGACCCAGCGAACATGGGAAATCAAAGATTATATTTACCAGTTAAGAACAACTTCACTAAAGCACAAACTGGAAAACAAAACTAAAACAAGGTGCCAGTTGGGGAATAAAGCAATGAAAATAATAGTAGCAAATATGTTGAGAGGAAAGGAAAGAAAGAGTAGCTATGCAATGTTAAATAGAGGTAGATGAAGATGATTTGTATATATTGAAGATTAACTGCAAGGGGAAAAGAACAGTAGGAAAGGCAAACAAAGGAAGAGAAGTAGAAAAGTATAATAGATTTAAGAAAATTTAAATTATGAAATAGAGAAAAAAAACATGGAAGAAGAAAGAGAAAAGGAAGGAAAGGAAAATTCCACAGAACTTCAAAGGCCCAATGTAGAGGCAGAGGTTTATAATGACTATTAAAAGTGTGACTGAATATACACATATACATATACACCCATAAGCAAAATCAAAACAGTCCAACAAAAATAAAGTAGAATAGATTGACCTGGTGAATAAAGGGAACCTAAAATTATGTCTACCAGAACAAAATTATAAAGCACAAACTGGAAAACAAAACTAAAGCAAGGTGCCAATTAGGGTAGAAAGCAATGAAAATAAAACTAACAAATATGTTGAGACTAAAGTAAAGAAGGAAAAGAAAGAAAGAATAGATGTGCAAAGTTAAATAGAGATAGATAAAGAAGATTTATATAAAAGGTTAACTGCAAGGGGAAAAGAACAGTAGGAAAAGCAAATGGGGAAATAAATATAGAAAGATAATAATAGGTTTAAAAAATTAAAATTAAAAAAGAACTCCCCTGAACTGCAAAAGCTCAATATAGAGGCGGAGGTTTATAACAGCAATAAAAAATGTGACTGAGGTAAAAAAAAAAAAAAAAGCTCAAAAGCTTAGTTAGATTTCATAGTGCCAATAAAATTGACAACTACAACAAAGGGGTGGGGGGGAAATCCAGGAGAATCTACAGAACCAGTCAAAACATAAGAAAAAATGTTTTTCTTGAATCACTGCTGTCAGAGTCCTTTCCCTCACTGGGAGTCGCAGTTCACTTCACCTCCCTAGGATGCCCTCTAACACTGTGCTGATCTCTGGACCTGCTGTGAGGGTAGCTCAGATTTTAATCTGGTCCTTCCCCATGTTCTTGCCTCCAGATGTCCACAGCTATCAGAACTAGTGCATTTCCTTTTGTGGGAGCTCTCAATGACCTTCCACAGACTCAAAATCTGCCTAGTTGATTGTATGGATTTAATCTGCTGCTTGTACAGCTGGTAGGAGGGTTTTTAGTACACTGCCCCTGGGTTTCAATTGTGGTTTTATTTCCACCTCTGGATATGGGTTTTCCACTGGGGTTTGCTCCTGAGGCTGCCTTGGAGGACCTGGGTTTGCCTCTGTGAGGGCCAGGTGGAGGTGGTGCAGCTGCTTGAGTTGCAGCACCAAGTATTCAGAGGAGTTGGGGTCTCGGGCAGCAGGAAATACAGTGCTCTAGAAGGGTTTGGCAACCAGTATTGGCCAATATTGGAGAAGGAAATGGCAACGCACTCTTAATATTCTTGCCTGGAGAATTCCGTGGACAGAGGAGCCTGGTGGGCTGCTCTCCATGGGGTTGCACAGAGTCAGACACAACTGAAGCGATGTAGCATGCATGCATTGAAGAAAGAAATGGCAACCCACTCCAGTAGTCTTACCTGGAGAATCCCAGGCACAGAGGAGCATTGTGGGCTGTCATCTATGGGGTCGCACAGAGTCGGACACAACTGAAGCAACTTAGCAGCAGCAGCAGCATTGGCCAATATGCTCCAGTATTCTTGCCTGGAGAACCCCTCTTCCTGACAAAGAAGGCCACAGTCCACAGGGTCACAAAGAGTTCGACACAACCTAAGCAACCCTGTGTGCATAGATGGAAGAATTTTTTTTTGCCTCAGGCAGCTCTGCGCCAGTGAGAGTTGAGCGTGAAGATAGCGCAGCTGCTTGGCTTGCGGGGACCCTGGCAGTGCCAACTGTGCAAGGACACGGACTACTTCTGCTGCAGGAGTTATGGCCTTATCAGAGTTTTTTTGAGCCTCTTGTAGCTGGCGATCAGAAGGCCTATTTGGCCAGTCTTTCTCCGTAGTGGCTCTGCCCGTTCAGGCACTTACAGGGCTCCCTTGTGTGGGGTGCTTATCTGTTGTTCAGAGCATCAGGCGCATAGAGGGGCCCCCTGCTTGGGATCCTACTCTGTAGATCAGTGCCTCAGGCACTTAAAGGGGCACCGTGGGTGGGGTCCTACTCTGTAATTCAGTGCATCAGGCATTTGATGGGCCAGCCTCTCTTGTTCAGCTGCTGATGCTGGCGTGTCAGGGGAGAGAGGTTATGGTTATGGCTCCACCCCCTACACATGACTCAGCCGTATTGCCTTACTTCCTTGGCTGCCTGGCTTTCCTCCACCGGCGTTTCCCACCACAGTGTCCTCCTTCACATCCCCTCAATCCATCTCTCCGCAGTCAACAGCAGTCCTTGCCCTGGGATTGCTCCACAATCCCTAAACTCCAGCTCCCAGCCACTGCGCCATCTAGGGTATGTATGGCAGCGGCAAGGACTACCTGATTCTCATTTCATTTCAGTCAGTCGGTCCAGTTGCTCAGTCGTCGACTCTTTGCAACTCCACGGACTGCAACACACCAGGCCTCCCTGTCCATCACCAACTCCCAGAGTTTATTTAAACTCATGTCCATTGAGTCAGTGGTGCCATCCAACCATCTCATCCTTTGCCCTTGGTGAGTGGGGGAACTGAAGCAGGGGTCTGATCCCCACATTCGAGCGTCTGAGTCAGAGGAGAAACATTTAAGGCTAAAAGGGAAACAGCTGATTTGTGGCAGCCTAAATGGCTCCAAAATCACTGCAGATGATGACTGCAGCCATGAAATTAAAAGGCCCTTGCTCCCTGAAAGAAAAGCACTTTTATGTCTGAAGGTGTATTCCTGATGTATCCGTGGAGAGAGATGTATTTCACATCCATCTACTACTCCGCCATCTTGTTCCTCCTCCTTACTGATCTTAATTTTTGCTTAAAGCTGTACTTCTAGCTTCTCTCAGATAGAAACTTGGAAATTTAATGAAATTCTGAATTTTATATGAAAGTGAAAGTCATTCAGTCATGTCCGACTCTGTGACTTCATGGACAGTCCATGGAATTCTCCAGGCCAGAATACTGGAGTGGGTAGCCTTTCCCTATGGTAAAGTTTTTTTTTCCTATGGATTTTCTATGGTAGACTATTTTTTTCCATAATTGATTTTATCTCCTTCCATTTTGTTATTCCTTTTTGCCAAAAAAAAGTGTAGGTTTATGATGAGGCTCTAAGCAAAATTGGACTTCTTATTGGGCTTTTTTTGTTTTTTTTTTTGCTGCACTGACTGTAGTGGTGTACAGGATCTTAGTTCCTTGGCCAGAGATTGAATCTGTGCCCCCTCCAGTGGCAGTGCAGAGTCATTATACCAGCAGGACTGCCAAGGAAGTCCCCTTGTTGGACCTTTTAAATGGACTTCATAATTATAATCTTTTCAGCTACTTAATATCAGTCTTTTTTAAACCTAAATTTTTCATGGAAGGTATAATTGATACTACCTTTGATATCTAAAATCTCAAAGCTAGAGGTTTTTATTATCCACTGTGTCACTGAAAGATTACCTGTAGGCACAAACGTGTTTCTGAAACAAGTATTTATGAAGTTAATGAGGTTATTATGAAGCTACTTTGAAAACAACCATCAAAAGTTTGTTATAGTCACAGGCTAATGACATAACAATACATTGATTTGTGTTCTACTCATTATAGGAAAGGGAAAACGTATAAAACATCAGTTTTTTATTTCCTACAGTATAGTTTTTGATGGGATTGGTCATGTCTATCTTGCTTGTTTTTAAAAAAAATCAAGAGATTAATAGCATTTTGTTGACCCCCACATCGTAATGTTTTTACCTTATAATTTTTCAGTTTTAGGCTTATATGAATAGTACCTGTTGATCGAAGCATATGCTATATGAAGAACTTGGCACCAGTTTGTGTAAGAGAGTAAAGTTTAGCAGATTAGTGAACTTTACACTGGCTTATCTATTATTAATAGCTGAAGCTTAAATACAAATTAGAAGCTCATATTGAAAGTTACTTTAACATTCTAAACCAGAGGTCACCTCTACCACCTCCGAGTATGACAGGTAGTGCCTCCATGTTCTGAGAGTAAAGCCACTAAAATTATATGTTACTCATTAGCCTGAGGTTGAACAGTGTCACCTCTGACTTCAGGTTTGCTGATCACAGATCATAAAGGTAGAGAATACTTTGAACACTCTCAGTAGAGCCTTTCTACTTGTCTTCTCACAAAGCTATTTAGGGAAAGATAAGTGTCATCAAATAATTATGTGTCTGTGGGTTGAGTGTAACTCTTAAATACTCTTATTAGAAATAAAATATTATAATATTCACTTAATATTTTGGTGGTAGGAATATATTTTATGAAATAAACCTTCTCTTTTTAAAATGGATTTACAGGAAGCAGAATATATTCTAGTAACTGCCCTTGCCATTTCTTTATAGTTCCGTGCTACAAGCGGTGTAAACAGATGGAATATTCAGATGAATTGGAAGCTATCATTGAAGAAGATGATGGTGATGGGGGATGGGTAGATACTTATCATAATACAGGTAAGAGGAGAATAGAATGGCATGTGTTTAATTTGTTTTAAACTCTTTTGCCATCTTTTATAGCAGCCTTGATTTAAAAAATAAAGAAAGCAACACAAGGCATAGTTTTGTACCAGAAGATTTTTACCTGAAAAGAAGCTAGAGAACAAATTAGGAAAAAATGCCCTTGGAGTGTACCACATTTTATAGTACTGTACTACTTGCCACTACACACTGCCAAATATACCATGAAGGCAAAATTATTGCTCTCAGTTGAGATTCACTGCAGTAGTCAGAGGTCTAAATAATCTGCACAGGAAAAAGTACCTCTTTAAGTTCATTTTTCCTCTGCTCTGAGTAAAGGACACTGCCATCTGTTTCCTTAGATGATTCAGAAACAGATTCAGGACTTGAGTTCCTTGATTTGAAGCTTTCTTGTTCCTTAATGAGTTGAAATATTGTTATGTCAAGGCTTAGAGAAAATAACTGAACAACTTCTTAAAATAATTTCAAAATCATCCTCTTTCCTCAACTGAGTAGTTCCGTAGAGCCATTGGTTATAGCGCTATGTTTCTGATGTCAAGTTAGTGAGCCTCTCAGTTGTCTAGTGTATTCCTTAATCCCTGTCCCAGAATCCAGGTGCGTATTTACAAAAGCATTCTCACAGAGATAAGCAGGTGTTGGAATGATTGTGCTATGCTGTCCCTCGTCACTCAGTTGTATCCAACTCTTTGAGACCTCATGGACTGTAGCCTGCCAGGCTCCTCTGTCCATGGGGATTCTCCAGGCCAGAACACTGGAGTGGGTTGCCATGCCTTCCTCCAGGGGATCTTCCCAACCCAGGGATTGAACCAGGTCTCCACATTGCAGGTGGATTCTTTATAGTCTGAGCCGCCAGGGTAGCCCAAGAATACTAGAGTGGGTAGCCTATCCCTTCTCCAGGGAATCTTCCTGACTCAGGAATCAAACTGGGGTCTCCTGCATTGCAGGCCGATTCTTTACCCACTAAGCCATTGGGGAAGTCCTTACATGATTGTGGAAGCTAGCAATTCTGAAATGTAAAGAGCAGGTTGGCCAGCAGTCTGAAGACTGGTAATGGTCAGTTGATAGAGCTAGAGTCTGAGGCCAGTCTGGAAGCAGAATTCTTCTAGAGCACTCAGTCTTTTTTTCTTAAGTAAAAAGTCTCTTAAGAGACTAAGTCTCTTTTTCTTAACCATCTCCTGATTGAATGAGGCTCACCTATAGTGATCTGCTTTACTCTAAGTATACTGATTTAAATGTTAAGCACGTTTAAAAAATAACCTTCAGAGTAACATTTAGACTGCTGTTTAATCAAACTATGGGATACAATAACCTACCCAAGTTGACATATGAGATTAACCATCACAACTGGTACAGTGTTACCTTCATTAGAATCCTTTGAGCTTTCTTTTTCTTTTCCAATATGTCCTCCTCTTAGGAGAGTCTGATTTAATGGGATGCTACTGCATTATATTTAGATGGATTGAAGAGGTTTATTTCCTTTGTTTCTGTGAAGTAGTCTCAGTGAGTTGTAATAGAAATCCATTATGTTAATAATCATACCTATTATAAAATAATTTCTAGAAAAACTACTCTGATATAAAAGCTTTATGCTCGAGCTGTGGATTGTGACTGACATTTTCTTTGAAAGTGAGTCTTTGGATTGGATATATTGAACAGATATATCAAAGCTTCAGAAGATAAACAAAGGAGCAAAGCATATTTTGTGTTTAGGGTTTTTTTTTTTTTTTCTTTACTGTTTCCCATCCTTGTTAAATCATTTGAAAACACTGATGGATATTTTGAATTAGAAATATATTTAGCTGACTTATGATCGTACCACCTTCTTAATGTTACCTTCATTGAGATAAGTGGTTTCCAAGGTAGCTGCTTAATGAGGTACCGTGGACAGAGCATTGAACCGAAGAGCAGGTGTGGATTTGAATCCCAGGTTCTTCATGTAACTGAGATTTATACAAGTTTCTTTCTCTGGAGACTTCATTTCTTTATAGGGAGAAACCATTACTGTGACTGCCTTACAAAATAGTGTTTGTGAGGACTATATAAAATATAAAAGCAGTAAAATAGAAAGTCTCATATAAATCTGATGTGATATTACTTCCTCTGGATGTCCTAGATCTCTGAAGCAAATAGCATATTTAACATAACTGTTATCTTGTTGAGAAAATTTCATTGCAGGTTATATGACCCCTATAGTCTTCACTTTCTGTTTACTTTCTGAGAACATTTATTTTGATAGGCTCACACAAGGAAAGTAAATAAAATAAATGAAGGATATTAAATGAAGAAAGATAGGCTAGGATAATTTACGGTAAAATATTAAACCGATATTTTAAAAGTTACTATTTTTAATTTTAAGAAGTACCTTTGTGATTATTTATTCCTGTTAGAGTTCATTTGTAAAAGTGCTGCTAACGTTGCTTTCTCATTTCAGAGAACTTTGAGAATTTAGATAATGTTAAAGTGTTTTTATATTGCTCAAATCAGGTAAGTTGATGATCTTTACAACTTAATTTTAGTAATTTTCTGCTGAATTTTAAACAGGTATTGCAGGAATAACTGAAGCAGTTAAGGAGATTACACTGGAAAGCAAGGTAATGGTTAATTCATTATGTTTTTAAGTTCAGTGACCTAGTTATTTGCTTGTACATTTATTTTGAGGTTATTCATATCATCCATATGCAAACTCTTACTATCAGTATTTATTATCAACTCTTTTAAATTCCAGCTATATTATTTCCTCTCATTTTTCTGCATCAACATACCAAAACACTACTGTTGCCCAGAGCTTCTCTTTTCTTTACTCTCAAATGGTTAAGAAAAACATTTTTTGAGACTGTAATTGGTTAAAATCTATAAATTTTTACTATTTGGGAGGATTTCTAGGCCAGTTTATAAGAAATGGCTTTTTATTTTTAAACAGAAGTCCCACACATTCTGTGAGTGGAGGTTTTTGAGGGGATTTATTTACTTGCTGATTACTGTAATAGATATCTGATAATACTGTTTTTAAATTTGTAGTTTAAACACTATCTTAAGCAGTTTATTCATTTCTTCTGAAATTTAATTTACTGCTAATTTGAGGGGTTCTTGGTTTTTGTTCTGTTTTTCATTTTGAAAATTTAAAGGAAGCTTTATAGCATTCAAAATCATGACATTTTGAATGAGTGAAAGCTAAATCAGTTGGGTTATATTGTACAGTTTATTTGAAGGAAAGGTAAAAATATACAATTGGGTATAAATTTTCTGCTTGAAACTTTTCAGTTAATTTAGACTATAGTAGCTTTTCATTTCTAAAGAATGATTATAGTTGTCTTCATATTTTTATATAGTTGTTTGAAATATTATAAAATACTGCAAAACACTTTCACCTTTATATTTTCTTAACTATTTTGTTAAATAGTCCATTCTCTTAGAGGATAGAATATTTGACAGAGTATCTGTTCTTTTTGTCTTTCTGAAACAGTTAGCTGCAGCAGTTCCTAGTTTAAGATCATTGTCTTTGTGTGTTTCTGTCATTGGGATCTTTTGGGATTTGTTACTGGGGCTTAACAGAAGGTGTTAAAAACCAAAACAAGGTTTTTTCTTTTTTTTTTCCAGTGTACAGTTTTATGCTTGCTAGGGATTAAGGTTCAGTTCATTAGTCTGAGAACTCATCTTTTTGAAGTTCTGCTTTTTGGAGAATTTGACTAAGGAGAAATTACATAAATGACTTTGATGCTTCAGAAGCTCTTGTTTATTCCAGCGATTAGTGTGTATGGATCAGACTTTGGGAATAATAAATGGCAGAGTGTGGATCCATTGTTTTGATAGGTTTATGATAAATCCTCTCAGGAATTTTTAATAAATTTAATAATGGTTAATATGGTACTCAGTATCCCACTTAGCATTCTCATGTCTTACTAATGGTTGAGTACTTGCAATAATTTACAACTAGAATTTATCTTCCCTGTCATTTCCTGTTTAATACAGAATTTACATGATTTTTTTTTATAATTTAGTGCTTAGAATGCATACAATTAAAATTATATAAATTAGGTGAAACTAAATGTCCAGTTTTTTGACCTACTACATTGACTTCAGATTTTTAGAATATTAATTTTGTGAAAATGATAATTGTATATTATATTAGGCTTGTCTTTGGTTAGCATTATTTCATTTTAATGCAGATGTAGTTAAGAAATTGAACTGAAATCTTATATGTTATAATAATTGTAATTGCTTAATTCAACCAGGAATGTTAACTTAGAGAATGTGATAGTATTTGATTTGTAATAATATTAACATGTAAATGTATTGTGGTTTATAAATATATATATATTTCTCCTTTAAGTGTACGAGTTAACTTTGAACTGACTTTCTAATACTATTGAATTGGTTAGCTAGAAATATTGTTTTGTCAGAAGTGCAGCTGGCAACAATTTTTAAATGACTCCTGGTGCTTCTATGATACTTTCTATATTTTTCAGTCACAGTGGTTAGCACATGGTTTTTAATGGTTGGTTTATGGGTTTATCATATGAAGTAGGAGATTTTTGAGTTTAAGAAATATCTCATCATGCTTACTTTTGCAGTGGTTAACACTGTGCTGGCATGTGGGTGCTCAGTATTTGAACTCATGAACATATTTAAATGACTTTAAATATAATTAATTTCAAAGGACAGTATAAAACTCAAAGATTGCTCAGCTTTATGTGAGGAGGAGGAAGAGGAAGATGAAGGAGAAGCTGCAGATATGGAAGGTATTTGTGTTATGGATTTGTTTTAATCACAATAGAGTATTGATTTTAGAATATATATATAATTGGTGTGGATTAAGAATTCTACTTTATTGAGTTCTGAATTTTAACATTGAACAGCCTAGAGAGGATTTGTTTAGTTTAAATTTAATCAGTGCAGAACTTACCTTGCTCTTGGACTTTACCGAGAGCATGGCCTTGATAGCATTATTTCTGCTGGATCAGTATTGATCGTAAATATTTAATGCTGGAGACAGCCATAAGATACAGATTCTTAAGCTAATTCCTAAATTCTTTCAGAACAGAAGAAAATTTGTTCAAGGGTTTAGTATTTTCTTCTTCCTTTTTGGTAGCATCTTACTACTTAAACCTTATGATAGTTATTCTTAATGGGGCCTTTTGAACTATATGGAATCCTTCCACTGCTTCCTGAGAATCTGAAGTGCCTTCCTAGCATTGCCAGTTGAGAGTTGAGACTTAATGTGTTAGTGAATCATAGTTACAAGAGATTGAAAGCCGTTATACTAACAGAACACAGTAATACAGGTCTAAAAGTATATGGCTATTCAAAATGTCATATTTCATTAGCATGATAATCTTTAATATGAAATTTCAGATATTTAAAATTAGATGGAAGAAAGTGCTGTCACCAGGACAACCTGTCTTGTTAAGTCCAGATTGTTAAGCCCAATCTGTCTTTATAATACTTACCTTCTCTGTATATTTATTTGATTCTGTTAACCTTTTCCTCCATTGGTTTTTATGACATGGGATTTACCTCCTCCTTGCTTGACTATTTCTTCTAAGTCTTCTTCCCAGGCTCTTTTACTTCTGCTTAGCTGTTAAATGTTGGTATTTTATGGTGCTTCACTCTTTCTCTGCTTACTCCCTACACTCCCAGGTAGATTTTTATCTACTCCTGTAACTTCTATAATTAGAGACTGTAGTCTGGCAGGAAGAATGGTGTGTAAACTGCATTAGATTTTCTATGAGAGTTTAAGTATGAATATGTGTATGTATAGAGAGAGGATTAGCAGTTGGAAAAAGGAAAAGAATATGAAAAATGACAGGGCAGGCATTTTGGAGGCTGTAAGGTGGCCAAATCCCCCTAGTACCTAGAATTTAGTGAGATAGAATGCAGAAGTAGAAGGTAGTATCTGTAGAGATGGCAGGTGGTGTTTGCTGAAGAGGCAGCGGCAGCTTAGCCTAATCAACCAGAGTAGTCTTGACTTAAAAAGTGAAAGTGTTAGTTGCTGAGTTGTGTCTGACTCTTTGCGACCTCATGGGCTGGACTGTAGCCTGCCAGGCTTCTCTGTCCACGGGGATTCTCCAGGCAAGAATACTGGAGTGTGTTACCATGCCTTCCTCCAGGGCATCTTCCCAACCCAGGTATCGAACCCAGGTCTCCCACACTGCAGGAAGATTCTTTTACCATCTGAGCCACCAGGGAAGCCTTTGACTTAAAAAAGTACCTTTCAAAAAGAATAAGTATCTTTCACTTTTGTTTCCAAAATTACTTTTGAGCTTTCATGAAACCTAGCTGTATATCTGTTCCTAGATTCTAGTGAGAATTTTATCCTTATTTCCATGTGTACTCATTCGTTGAAGAAATCCAGATGAGTTTACTTGTAACCAAAATTGATCACAGGAACCTCATATATTGTGTCTATGCTCAAGACATCCATATCTAAACCCCAACCCAGATCTACTTGTTTAGATTCATTTCCACATGGAAGTCTCATAGTTGTCAGACCACCTTCTTGTACAAATACTCATTTCTGGAATCTGTTTCTGAATGGTATACAGTTGACTGTTGGAGCAGGAAACCTTATGAATAAAGTACTGTTTTAGTACTTCAATACTCTGGCCACCTGATGTGAAGAACTGACTCATAAGAAAAGACCCTGATGCTAGGCAAGATTGAAAACAGGAGGAGAAGGGGATGACAGAGGATGAGATGGTTGGATGGTGTCACTAACTTGATGGACATGAGCTTGAGCAAGCTTCGGGAGTTGGTGATGGACAGGGAAGCCTGGTGTGTTGCAGTCCTTGCGATCACAAAGAGTCGGACATGGCTGAGCAGTTGAACTGAACTGAACTGTTTTAGAGTTCAAGCTGTAGAATTGCCTTAAATATCTGACCACCTTCTAGTATGTTTGTTACATTTCCCTTGGATAGAATTAAAGAATTGCTATATATGGAATTTTGTTTAAGAAGTGTCATTGGTACCTAATATAACAGTTAATTTTCATCCATTTTTCAGCAAATATTTATGGAGTAAGACAGTATCTATATATCAGATACTACCTTTGGTGCTGGAGATAAAGCAGTAGACATGATCTCACAGAGCTAATATTTGATTTAGGGGACACAGACAAAAACAATAGATAAAGCAAAACATAAACTGTCTCAGATGGTTGTAAGTATTAGGGAGAAAAGTAAAGGCAGGCAGAAACAGGGAGTCTTGTAGTAGGATGAGTGTTGTAAATTTTAAATAGGTTGGTTAAGAGAAACCTCACTGAGGATATGCTTTTTGAGTATAGCCTGACAAAAAGTAAGCGGACAAGCTGTTTGGTTATCTGAGGAAGAGTGCAAAGGCCCTGATGTGGGAACACATATGACTTACATAAATACTTCAAGGAGGCTCCTATGTTTAGAGGGGCATGAGGAGAGGGTAATAAGGAGTGGAATTAGAGAGGTAACCTGGGAACCAGATGGTGTAGGGCCCTGGCTTTAACTCTGAGATCAGAAGCTGTTGGGGTTTTTTTAAGTAAAGGAACAACAGAATGAGATTTTAAGATCTCAAAAGAATCGCTGTGACTTCAGTGTTGAGAATAAAGACTGAAGGGGTTTGGGACAACAGTTAGGCATCTACTTTGATAATCTAGGCAAGAAATGACTGTGACATGGGCTCAGGTGGTAACTGGAGGTGATGAGAAACTGAAGATTCTAGATATTTTGAGGCTAGGGCCAAAAGAGTATTTGTTGCTGGATTGAATGTGACATGAGTGGTCATGTGTGACTCCAGGGTTTTTGACCTGAGTGTGTAGAAAGATGTTATTCAGGTGGGGAGTGAATGGCTTTGGAGGGGAAGTCAGGAGCTCAGTTTTTGACATGTGATACTTGTGCTGTCCCCTAGTCATTCATTCGAGTCATAAATAACAATTGGGTATCAGTGTTTGCAGTAAGGGAATAAATTAAAGAGTCATCAGCATTTAAAGTCATTGGGACTAGATGAAATCTTCAAGGGAGTCAGTGTGGATGAAGAAGAGGCACATTCCAAAAACTGAGCTTTTGGTTACTGTAGATGTTGAACAGGACCAGCATAGGAGATAGTGAAGAAAAAGTTAGTGAGGTGGGAGGAAAGCCAGGAAAATGTAGTATCTTAAAGGCTGAGGAAGGAAAATGTTGCAAGGAAGAAGAAATAAATCATGCCAGATGTTCTTAAGATATCAATTAAGATGAAAACTGGGAATTTACCACTGGATTCAGCAAGTGGAAGTCACTGATGACCTTAGCGAGCATGTCTTATGCAGTCATATAAATATCCTTGCATACCCTGTGGAGTCACCAAGAACTCTAGTTTTATCGTGCCAGTTGGTATTAGTAAAAGATCAAGCCTTAAGTAAGCCGGACTTTCTCTGACACTGTTAGGTAAAATGTCTGCTTCTTTAGAAATACAGAATTAGCTCTCTAATTTATTCAATATCTTCGATAGAAACTAAAGCAAAAACCCAAGTTTTGCATACTCTGAAGTAATATGTAATTTGGTTTAGGAAATTATTTTGAACTCGATTAATCTTTTGTTGCTTTTTATAACAGAATATGAAGAGAGTGGATTGTTGGAAACAGATGAGGTTTGTAAATTGAGTTTTCTTTAGTTAATTTTTAATGAGTAAACTTGGGGATTAGTGTTCCTAATATCTTAATCTATCAAATGAGTTTTTTATGTGTACATTGTTTATAGCATTTAACATTTTAGCTTTGAATTTTGTTATATCTGCTGTTGAATAAAAAATACATAGGATGGGATGATTTGCTAAAACATCACATAGTGATTTTAAAGGTTGTAAATTTTTCTCCACTGTTACCAGGCTACATTAGATACAAGGAAAATAGTAGAAGCTTGTAAAGCTAAAACTGATGCTGGAGCTGAAGATGCTATTTTGCAAACCAGAACTTATGACCTTTACATCACTTATGATAAATATTACCAGACACCACGACTATGGTTGTTCGGCTATGATGAGGTAAAAATAAAGAAAAAATTTTAGTGTAAATGTTTAAAATTTGAGGGTTGAATCTTTTGTCATTAAGTCCATGGGTATATATTTTGGCCTTTAAAGTTTTAGGAATCATTTGCTTTGTAATTTTGTGATTAATGTTGGATTTGATTCTTATTTTGAAGAAACTAGGAATTATTCAATGTGAAACAACACTGCTAAGGATTAAACAGAAATAATGTTACATTTATTCCTTGGTCCCTAGAACTTACCCTTTTGAAATGTGAGGAAAATTGAAGTTGGTTTGTTATATTAAATTTTGTTTTGGATTATAGGTAGACATTTGCAGAATAATCATATTGCATGTGGAGTTTTTTCCCTGTAGACTTTCACTTAATTGAATTAAAGGAAAACTAAAATAAAATTAACTTGTTTAACCTGTCATTCCAATGACTATAAATGGAAAACAAATAGGCCTAAAAGATGTTATAAAGTTATAAAATGTTTTGATAGCTCTGAACTTGCCTTTTTGTGAACTTTTTTCTGTATTAGGTGATAGCTGATTTCACATAGCCTTGATGGACAGACTCTCCTCCCTGGCTACTTGATATAAACTTTGCCCCAAATAATCTGGTGATTCTAAATAGTATAGAATTTGAAATTGCAAGTTATGTGAAAGGTGGGGCTAAGTATATTATAAAGACTAAAGTTTAGGCCTAGAAGTTTTTAAATAGTAATTTCAAAGCATTTTTTATGGTTTCAGCAACGGCAGCCTTTAACAGTTGAGCACATGTATGAAGACATCAGTCAAGATCATGTGAAGAAAACAGTGACCATTGAAAATCATCCTCATCTCCCACCACCTCCTATGTGTTCAGTTCACCCATGCAGGTGCGTGTGTGTGTACACTTCATGGATTTACCACTTGAGAGTCTGTATAAACAGTGTCTGAACAGAAGAAAATTTACTTCATAAATAAAATTCTGTTGTCTTCCTTAGAAATGTTTTTGTGTTTAAGTAATATGTAAGACCAAAAAAAAATTTATCAATTTCTTTTAAGTTTCAATTCATTAAGAATATTTTTTTGTTCTTTGTGTGTTGTATTAGAGTATAGATTTTTGTGATTTTACTCCTGTTACTAGCTCCAAGAATATTTTGGAAGATTCTTTTTAGATTAAAAAATACTAATGGTTTGCTCTGTTGTGATATCTTTCTGTGAATGTGGAATATAAAGTTAACTTTGTGCTTTTTCTAGGTGACCTATTAATCTCCTTTTATTGGTTAGTGAAGGGAGATGTGTGCAGAATTTCTATTCTCCTCTACTTTTCAATTAAGAAGTTTCCAACCCTACCAAATCAAGTACATTTTATAAGTTGGTATTTCTTTGTATCAGTGTGTTATCACAGGGCTAAAAAAGTGAAACTGAGTCTATATACATATCAAGGCATTTTAGGCCTTGCCATTGGCTGCTTCAGATTATGACTTCATATTCTCAGGACCAGTACATTTACTCTCATCTTCTAAGTTGACTGCCTCTGTCATGAAGGTTATATTCAGAGATTGAAGTGACGTTATTTAAGCCAGGATACATATAAAAGTTCATTTCTTCTGTATGATGCACTTTACTCAGTTAATTTGCTCAGGTAATTACTCTGATATCACCATTTTATGTAGCATAGGAGATTAACCAGTTGGCCATGAGAAGATTTGTGGAAAACTTTAGATAAGTATCCTTTATATAAAGGCAAAAAAATTTTTTCTAAATAGAATCAGATAATTTTTATCTGAAAAAATATATATGTGAACTTTGACCAACTGGCTTTTCTTTAACTCAGTTGTGGCTTATTCTCAGTTAAATATTTAAGCAGTCAAAAATCACAGCATTATAATTATCTCTTTGTTGTTGTTTTTAACCAACCGTTTTCATGTAACTTTTTTGAATTTGTCTGGTTGGATTCTTGTTTTTTTCTCAGAGCAGAAAGCCCTTGCTCTGCAGTTGTACCCTGGCATGATTTCCCTTTCTTTGATTTTCTGCCCTACCCCTCCTTCCACCCCCACTATAGGAAAGCTAACTAGTTCCATTGTGTTCCTTTGTGACTACCATAGCTTTTTAAAATTACCCCTTCCCCCAGTAAAATTGTCTGCATGACTCAACAGTCTGGCTTGTTGGGGAGTAGAGAGAAGAATATTTTACATTATTACTGTTATATATTAAAATCACTGACAGTAAAAATTTTCACAAACAAAAACTTGCTTTTCCTATTTTGATCCAGTTGATCTATACTAATATTTATTCTTTTACATTTAGGCATGCTGAGGTGATGAAGAAAATCATTGAGACTGTTGCAGAAGGAGGGGGAGAACTTGGTGTTCATATGTATCCTTATCTGTCTGTGTATGTGACTAGGGGCAAAGTGCTTCTGGGATATTTTTTTTCCCCTTTTTGAGAAATTTAGCCCCTCATATGTGGAAATCTTTGTTTGGAAGATGTTGCATTGTGATAGTTCTGGCCTCCTTCAGTTGTTGAGCACATGTCCCTGTGTGAACCAGTTCGCTCTGCTTTGTTACAGAGCTTCAGAGCAATATGTGCTTCTAGGTAGCAGCTTGCCAAGTGCCTTTGTTTGTTCAGGAGGCAATGGCTGAGAGTATGCAATTCATAACTGTTAACTCTTGATGAAAAAGAAACTCAAAACACTTAATCTGTTGATGAAAGATGAGTAACCTGTGAATTTAGAGGATAACACGTGAATATCTTTTCCTCAGATATATTCCTAATTTAGCAGGTTGTCAAAAGTGTACTTTCCTATCAGGTAAAAAGTAAAGTTGGGTTTTGTCGATCTGAGATCTCTGAAGTGAAGAAAAGTAAAAAGCGCATGAATTCTATATCAGGTAGTCTTCAAATACAGTATTCTTATTTTTCTCCAGATATGAGCACCCATTTATTTTTGTGGGGTTGACAAGAGGAATTAAGTGAACTACTGGGTCCTGAAATACACATGCCCATAGCCTGGATTTGTGAAAAGCAGCCAGAGTCAATGGTTTAAATACCAAACATCTTGAATGAGTGGTTCATGCCACTCACTGTTAGATGTAGACTGAGGGGTTGCCACTGTCTTGGAACTATAGATAACGTGAACATTGCCAATAGAATGTGTGTCCTTCAGAGAAACATTGAGCTGAGGTGATATTGAAACAACCGGGAGTTTTTGGTCCAAACCAGATTTACTGTTGAAAGCCTATTATGCATAATATGAGCATTCATCTCTATTTTTGAAGCTATATAGCAGCTTGGAAGACTCTGTAATTCTAATTGAGTCATCAATTAAAAATTAAGCTCTTAATGTTTCTAAGTGCATTGGAACATAGGAAAAAAAATCAGGAATTTGTTAAAGACAGTCCAGTATAGCAGATGCTATGGCAGGTACATATACTAACCAAGAATCAGTTCTTATGGAGGATTTTTACCTATTTTTTGTTCTTTTGCTTCAGTATTTTTACATTCTCCACACTGTCTCATTTTCTAACATACTCTAAAAAACTTATAGACAGTAAAAAAAGCCATTTCCCACTCATTTAAATTTGTGCAACAATATCCTTATTTATATATTAAAATATTTGGGCTAATAAGAACTTGGACTCTTTAAGAAGTCTTAACATGCAAATATTAAATCGGGATAAGTCAGGCATTCTTAAGTTATAGAGAGCCTTGTGTTGAATAGACACCAGCTTGCATGAATGAATGTTTTTTTAATATACTTGATTTAAGATTCTGTCTTCTATATATTTTCTGAGTTATTGCTTAATAAAATGGATAATTACAATGTTAGCTTAAATCAGAACTATTTACCAATCTGTTTTCCTTAGCTAAAAACCTTTAGGTATCTTCTGATTTTCTTGAAATTTGTACAAGCTGTCATTCCAACAATAGAATATGACTACACAAGACACTTCACAATGTAACAAAGAGAGCATAAAATCTATCCTAATTATTGGTTTTGATTTTTAAGGAATTAACCCATAGTGACCATTGACCATATTCACCAATATGTACAATTTCTCTAATAAAGAGACTTATGTTTATGCATTAAATAAAAAAAGTTCCACCACCAGCCTTATTTGTTTAATAAAAATGAGTGTAAAGAGACTTTTTTTCTTGCTTCTTATCAAAAAGGTGGTAATAGCATTTTTCTTAAATAATAATAATTCTTTAAGTGTAGAAATATACAGAATGATGGTAAGAGTATTTTTGGTTCCCATTTATGAGGAAGGTATTTAAATGTGTATTTGTGTGTGAGAGGTGGGACTAGAAAATACTGCATGCTAGACTCCCTTTCCCTTCTTTCTCTTGCTCTTTGTTCCTTTTGTTTTCCCTCTGTCTCCCTAAGTCTCCTATCTGCTAATAGTTAACATTGATGAAGTACTTACTGTGCGCCAGGAAATTAAGTGCTGTTGCTTCTTTTGTTAATACTTCCAGAGTAATTCTGGATTCAAGAATATTTTTCTTATTGTGATTGCCTGTGAATGCATGTGCGCACATGCGTGCTCAGTTGTGTCCATCAAACTCTTTGTGACCCCATGGACTGTAGCCCACTAGGTTCCTCTGTCCATGAGTTTTCCCAGGCAAGAATACTGGAGTGGGTTGCCATTTCCTCCAGGGGATAGAATATTAAAATTTCAATTGAATTAAATTTAATTAACATTAAAATTAAGTTAATATTAAAGTTTAAAGAAGTCCCTTTCTTGTATAGTTTATAGATCTGGGTCTGGGAGTTCAGAAAGGGTAAGTGTGCAAGAACACTCACAGAGCCAAGGAGTAGAACCCAGGCCCTTTGAGAATTCCATTTACATTCTCTTTGTTACCGCCACATTGCCCTCATCCCTCTTTTTCATCCCTGCACATACCAGGAGTGGCTGACTGCCTTTAAGGAACCTTAGTTTCTAGGTTTGTTTTTTTAATCCTCATCATTCAAGAATACTCTCCTTACCTTCAGTGCCCCTTTATTTTTCCCCCTTTTCCAATTGTAACTCAGTTTTTGTGTTTTAAGGAAATCTCCATAACGAAAATAATGACTGAATAGCCTGCTTGCTCATGTATGCCACCAGGTTACTCTTTAAATTAATCTTCAATTGATGTTGGGCTTCCCTGGTGGCTCAGACAGTAAAGAATCTGCTAGCAATATGGGAGACCTGGGTTTGATCCCTGGGTTGGAAGGATCCCCTGGAGGAGGGCATGGCAACCCACTCCAGTATTCTTGCTTGGAGAATCCCCATGGACAGAGGAGCCTGGTGGGCTGCAGTCCACGGGGTCGCAAAGAGTCAGATATGACTGAACAACTAAGCACTCAGCTGATTTTACTGAAATATCCTATTTTTTAATACCTTTAATCTAAATGATATGTAATAATAGGTATTGTCAACGTTTTCTCCCAGTTAAGCCTTATTTAAGTACAGATATTCTCAAATCTTATTTTAAGCTAACAGTCATTTATTTCAGTCACCACTAGGTGGCATAAATGATTTTGTTGGTCAAACCTTTTTAGTTTCAGATCTTTTTTTCCTATTGAAATCTTTGTATGGATACCTAATATATAAAATAGGGTTTCCCTGGTGGCTCAGTTGGTAAAGAGTCCACCGGCAGTGCAGGAGACCCAGATTCAATCCCTGGGTGGGGAATACCCCTAGAGAAGGAAATGACAACTAGCACTCAAGAAAAATGGGGTTGGTTTGATGAACAGTGAAGTTGTTTTGATGAACTTAAAATTGGGATTCACATTATGTGCAACAGTCTTATAAGCCCTCACATCTAGTTTATTTTTTATATTAGCTTCATGTCATTCTTAAATGTCTTATTTGCATATATAGTAGTAAATGGTGATGGTTTTTTTTCTTTTCTAACATTTTTTTGGAAATAGTTTTATATTTTTAAAAGAATTTCAGGTCCTGTACATCCTTCACCTAGCTTCCTCTAATGTTAATATCTTGCATAACCACTTATCAAAACTAAGAAATTAATGTTGATGCAATACTATTAAGTAAACTACAGATTTCTTTGAGCTGTTTGTGCAATTTTTTCCTTGCCTCTTTTATGGTAGTGACACACAATATTACATCTTTTCATGTGCTGTTTGCCATCTGCTTTTCGTCTGGAAAAATGTCTATTCAGTTCTGTGCAGTTTTAAATTAGATTTTTTTTTGATGATGAGTTGCATAGGTTATTAATTTATGTTGAACAGTATCATTCACGTTATTTGCAAATGTTTTCTCCCATTTAGTAGGTTGTCTGTTTTGTCGATGGTTTTCTTTATGGTATAGCTGTTTTAGAGAGGAAACTGGTAGTATGTGGTCACATTAAGTATGTCTCTGGTTCAGTAATTTTGCTGAAGTGGCTAACAGAACTCAGGGAAACACTTAACATTTGTCAGTTTCTAAAGGATATGATGAAGAGCACACATGAGCAGCTAGATGAAGAGCGAGGTCTGGAAAAGTTCCGGTACAGAAGCTTCTGTTGCTGTGAAATTGGACTGCATCACCCTCTCAGAGTGGATGTATTGGCCAACCTAGAAGATCTCCAAACCATACTGTTGGGATTACTGTTCCTTACATGCTGCTGCTGCTGCTAAGTCGCTTCAGTCGTGTCCGACTTTGTCCGCTCCGCTGTCTGGGATTCTCCAGGCAAGAACACTGGAGTGGGTTGCCATTTCCTTCTCCAATGCATGAAAGCAAAAAGTGAAAGTGAAGTCGTTCAGTCGTGTCTGACTATTGGAGACCCCATGGACCGCAGCCCACCAGGCTCCTCTGTCCATGGGATTTTCCAGGCAAGAGTACTGGAGTAGGGTGCCATTGCCTTCTCTGGTTCCTTACATGGGCCTGATCAATAGTTAACTCTGTTTCTAGCCCTTTTCCCTCTCAGGAGGAAGGGGGGTGAAACTGAAAATTCTACACTTCTAAGCATGGCTTGATCTGTCTGGTTATGAGTCCAATCCAAGAGCCCACTCAAAATTATCTTGACAGAGCAGAAGATGTTCTTAGTGCTCTTATCACTTCGGAGTTTAAGGATTTTAGGAACACTGTGTCAGGAACTGAGGATAGAGACACACACAACATATATATTGATTACTGTATTACAGTAATATATATACACACACACATATAGATTACTGTATTACAGGGAACATATAGGAGGATGCTTGTTGCTGTTTTGTTTCTGGTAGCAGGAGTTGGAAGTGATCTGGGAAATAATCATTGGTTGAGATACCAGGTCCTGTACAGCCATTAAATACATAATAGATACACATGAAACAGCATGGCTAGATCTTAAACATAGTTGTAAATTTAGTAAGTCTCAGTTATTTCCTTTGTAGTTTCCTCTTTCATTTTTTTTTTTTGTTCCTGTTTAATCTCTCAAATATGACTAAAGCAAAACTCCTGATTTTATATTCACTGCCAAACAGCACCTACCATAACCAAACCGCTAACAATAAAAACCCATTCACTTTCAAGTCTATCCACTCAACATCACTACCACCTAGCCAGCTGCTGAGCCAAAACCCTGAGTCATCCTCTTGCCCTCTGTCCACCCCATCCCACTGATACATATCACGTCTCTCAAAAACAGTCTTGCCTTCTACTTCCACAACATGTCCTGGTGCCTGAGACTCTTATTAAACCAGCAACTCACAAGGTTTTATTGTAGGAGATTGATTCATGGATCACACTTAGAGAAACCTAAAGAAACACAGTCTGGGAGGAGGGAACTAAGATGGCAGAGGAATAGGACGGGGAGACCACTTTCTCCCCTACAAATTCATCAAAAGATCATTTGAACGCTGAGCAAACTCCACAAAACAACTTCCGATCGCTAGCAGAGGACATAACACACCCAGAAAAGCAGCCCATTGTCTTCGAAAAGAGGTAGGACAAAATATAAAAGATAAAAAGAGAGACAATAGAGTTAGGGATTGAGATCCGTCCCGGGAAGGGAGTCTTAATAGAGGAAGTTTCCAAACACCAGGGAACCCTCTCACTGGCGGGTCTGGGGTAAGTTTTCAAATCTAGGAGGGCAACCCAACTGGGAGGAAAAATAAACCCACAGAGTACATGCCTAAAAGCAACTCCCGGCAGAAAAGTACCCCAGACGCCCGCATCCGCCACCAGCAAGTGGGGGCAAAACGGAGAGGAGCAGGTGGCATTGCTTAGGGTAAGGACTGGGCCCGAATGCCCTGAGGGCAATTGGAGGGAGCTAACGTGAGATAGCAACTTAAACTGTGGGATAGCAAGAGAGAGAACCTGGGAAAAGCCCTAAATTTAGGCACTACCCGCCCGTTCCCAGAACGAAGGACTGAGCAAATACCAGAGAAGAGCTAGCTGGCTACAGACTGGCCCATCCCCTGCCGGAGGCAGGAGGCAGGGCGGAGGAGAAAGGGGCAAATTCGGCCCCAGAGACGCATCCCCTACCAAACTGCAAACAGGCTCCCAGCTTCTAACTAAAGACTTCCTAAGATACTGGATGGTCGACATCAGCCAGGAGAGTTGCAGCTAGAGTCCAGCTCCTCAGAACAGACACAAGGTGCACCCGACTGGCGTGCCCAGAACTGAGGCCGGGACCGCGAAGGGGATAATGCACGCTGCACCTGGGGAGAGCGCGCTCGTCAAGCTTGTAGCTGCCTGAGCTGCTCGGGCGGGGAAGGCACAAAACACAGGCCCAACTGAGTCTGCGTCTTTGTGGAGTACCCGAAAACCTGAATCTGAATGGCTGAGGCCTGGGAAGTGCACGCAACTCAGGGCCCACTCCCTGGAGAGCAACCTGGACCCTGAGCAGTGTAGACGGGGAAGCACACATGCTGCAAGTGGGGGCAAACCCAGTGTGGCCGGAACACTGCGAGTGCTCCCCACACACGCCAGTGACATTTGTCTGCTGTGCCCCACACTCCCCACAGCACAACTGAACAAGCGAACCTAAACAAGAGACCACCTCCGCCCACTTGTTTCAGGGTGGAAATTTGACACTGAAGAGACCTGCAAACAGAAGCCAAATAAACAAAGGGAACTGCTTCAGAAGTGACAGGTGCAACAGGTTAAAATCCCTGTAGTTAACACCGACTACACAGGAAGGGGCCTATAGATAGTGAGAAGTGTAAGCTCGAACAAAGCTATCTGACACTGAACCGAACCCACACTGCCCGCAACAGCTCCAGAAAAATTCCTAGATATATTTTTACTATTATTTTTTTAATTAAAAAATTTTTTTTCTTTTTTCTTTTTTTTTTAAGTCCTCTATTACTCCTTTATTACTCCTTAATTTTCATTTTTATAACCCACTATAACCTGGCAAAAAAGAAAAAAAAGGACCCTATTTTTAAAGCAAACTTCATATATATATTTCTTAAATTTTTTGTGTTTTTGTGGTTTTTTAATATTGTGTTTTTGAGAGTCTAACCTCTACTCTAGATTTTTAATCTTCGTTTTTCAGTATTTGGTATCAATTTTGGACATTTAAGAAGCCAACCTTCAGTACCCATTTTTACTCAGGAGTGTGATTACTGGTATGATCACTCCTCCCCTTTTTGACTCTCCTTTTTCTCCCCCAGATCACCTCTATTTCCTCCCGCCCCCTTCTCTTCTCAATCCAATTCTGTGAATCTCTGTGGGTGTTCTGGACTGCAGAGAACACTTAGGGAACAGAGTACAACCTAGATCTGTCTCTCCTCTCTTGAATCCCCCTTTTTCTCCTCCTGCTCAGCTCTATCTCCTTCCTCCGTCTCCTCTTCTTCATGTAACTCTGTGAACCTCTCTGGGTGTCCCTCACTGTGGAGAATCCTTTCACCATTAACCTAGAAGTTTTATTATCAGTGCTGTATGGAGTGAGAAGTCTTGAGGCTACTGAAAGAATAAGACTGAAATCCAGAGGCAAGAGGCTTAAGCCCAAAACCTGAGAATGCAAGAGAACTCCTGACTACAGGGAACATTAATTAATAAGAGATCATCCAAAAGCCTCCATACCTACGCTGAAACCAACCACCACCCCAGAGCCAATAAGTTCCAGAGCAAGACATACCATGCAAATTCTCCAGCAATGCAGGAACATAGCCCTGAGCGTCATTCTACAGGCTGCCCAAAGTCACACAAAACCCATAGACCCATCTCAAAACTCACTACTGGACACTCCATTGCACTCCAGAGAGAAGAAATCTAGCTCCACCCACCAGAACATCGAAACAAGCTTCTCTAACCAGGAAACCTCGACAAGACATCCAGCCCCACCCACTGGGAGAAACCTCCACAATATAAAGGAACCACAGACTACCAGAATACAAAGGCCACCCCAAATCCAGCAATCTAAAGAAGATGAAAAGGCAGAGAAATACCCAGCAGGTAAAGGAACATGAAAAATGCCCACCAAGTCAAACAAAAGAGGAGGAGATAGGGAATCTACCTGAAAAAGAATTTAGAATAATGATAATAAAAATGATCCAAAATCTTGAAAACAAAATGGAGTTACAGATAAATAACCGGGAGACAAGGATTGAGAAGAGGCAAGAAATGTTTAACAAGGACCTAGAAGAAATAAAAAAGAGTCAATTAAAAATGAATAATGCAATAAATGAGATAAAAAACACTCTGGAGGGAACCAAGAGTAGAATAATGGAGTGAGAAGATAGGATAAGTGAGGTAGAAGATAAAATGGTGGAAATAAATGAAGCAGAGAGGAAAAAAGAAAAAAGAATCAAAAGAAATAAGGACAACCTCAGGGACATCTGGGACAATGTGAAGTGCCCCAACATTCGAATCATAGGAGTCCCAGAAGAAGAAGACAAAAAGAAAGGCCATTAGAAGATACTCGAGGAGATAATAGCTGAAAACTTTCCCAAAATGGGGAAGGAAATAGCCACCCAAGTCCAAGAAACCCAGAGAGTCCCAAACAGGATAAACCCAAGGCGAAACACCCCGAGACACATATTAGTCAAATTAACAAAGATCAAACACAAAGAACAAACATTAAAAGCAGCAAGGGAGAAACAACAAATAACACACAAGGGGATTCCCATAACGATAACAGCTGATCTTTCAATAGAAACTCTTCAGGCCAGAAGGGAACGGCAGGACATACTTAAAGTAATGAAAGAGAATAACCTACAACCCAGATTACTGTATCCAGCAAGGATCTCATTCAGATATGAAGGAGAATTCAAAAGCTTTACAGACAAGCAAAAGCTGAGAGAATTCAACACCACCAAACCAGCTCTTCAACAAATGCTAAAGGATCTTCTCTAGAGAGGAAACACAGAAAGGTTGTATGAACGTGAACCCTAAACAACAAACCAAATGGCAATGGGACCATTCTTATCAATAATTACCTTAAATGTAAATGGGTTGAATGCCCCAACCAAAAGACAAAGACTGGCTGAATGGATACAAAAACAAGACCCCTATATATGCTGTCTACAAGAGACCCACCTCAAAGCAAGGGACACATACAGACTGAAAGTGAAGGGCTGGAAAAAAATATTTCACACAAACGGAGACCAAAAGAAAGCAGGAGTCGCAATACTTATATCAGATAAAATAGACTTCAAAATAAAAGCTGTGAAAAGAGACAAAGAAGGACACTACATAATGATCAAAGGATCAATCCAAGAAGAAGATATAACAATTATAACTATATATGCACCCAACATAGGAGCACCGCAATATGTAAGACAAATGCTAACAAGAATGAAGGGGGAAATTAACAATACAGACAGTTTGTGTTCTCTAATAGGGCTTCCTCAACCCTGAAGGGCTCTGTGCCTATTAGGGCCTTTTGTGTAATCAAGTTCTTTATGCTGTTTATGATTAAGATGTTGTGAGCAGTCATGTGCATTAGTACGCATTTGCCAAGCAGGCTAGAATGCCAGCAAAGGGGTCTAAATTGAAACACTCCTTTCATCCTGGATAATCTTATAGGATACCACCATCTGGGGGACATACTGATTAAAGTTCTAAGTTGATTCTGTTTGGAGAGAGATTGGGGAAGGCCTTCTACCTGTGTCAGAGAAATTAGGAAGTAGTCTAATATAGCAAGCATCAGAAAGACAGATATCATCTTTAAGGTGAGTGCTGGGGCAGCTTTTCGAAATCCCTGAAGTCCTGATCTGCCTTGCTTGTCAGGTCTTCTCCTCATGACCTTGTCATGGGTGGGATCTTGTGTGCTGGCTCCCGGCAGTCTACTTTTGCTATTTCTATTCATCATTGAACTGGAGATTCTAGTCAGAGCAAGTAGGTAAGAAAAATAAAAGACATCTATTAATAACTTGGAAAGGAAGAAGTGAAACTATCTCTTTTCACAGATGACATGATTTTAAATATTAGAAAATCCTTAAAAATCTGCACAAACCATTATACTAGATCCAGTAAATGAATTCAATAAATTTGTATTATCAACACAGACAGTAACAGATTTACTTCTTCCTTTCCAATCTGAATTCCTTTTATTTCTTTTTCTGTCTGATTGCTATGGTTAGGACTTCCGATAGTGCATTGGATAAAATTGGTGAGAATTGGCATCCTTGTCTTGTTTCTGATCTTAGAGGAAATGTTTTTAGCTTTCCCCACATTGAATACGTTGTTAGCCGTGGGCTTGTCATATATAACCTTTATTATGTTGTGGTGTATTTCCTCTGTACCCACTTTGCAGACAGTTTTTATCACGAATGAACACTGAATTTTATAAAAGCTTTTCCTGTACCTATTGAAATGAGCATATGGTTTTTATTCTTCAATTTGTTAATGTGGTATGTCATATTGATTGATTTGCAGATATTGAACCATCCTTGCATCCATGGGATAAATCCCACTTGGTCATGGTATATGATCCTTTTAGTGTGTTATTGGTTTCAGTTTGCTATTATTTTTGTGAGGATTTTTCCATCTATGTTTATCATTGATGTTAGCCTGTAGTTTTCTCTTTTTTTTTTTATGATATCTTTGTTTTCTTTGCATCAGGATCACTCACCATCATTTTTGCATGTATGTACATTAAGAATATTGCCCTAAAATACTCTTTTCTTGTAGTTTTCTTATTTTTCTATCAGGATATTACTGGCCTGGTAAAATGAGTCCAGAAGCTTTTCTTCCTTGGTAATTTTTGGGAATAGTTTGAGAAGAATAAATGTTAAGTCAGAGCTGAAATTAAGATCTACAATCTGTCTCCCTTGAGGCCTAACTTCAGAAGGAAGGGAAGCAGCATTCCCTCCTAAACTGTATGTCCCAGGGGGATGACTGGAGAAGAGTGTAAAGGGTGAAGTAGTGAGAGGGGACATCTAAGAGCAGTGTAGGAGACATGAAGGGCATTTTAAGTTCCCTCTCAAGATTTCTATTCTTCTAATTTCCTACTCTCTCACCTTCTTATCATTCCCTTTCTTATCACATTGATGATTTGTGCTCCTGAGCCCATTAGAAATTCTCCAGGACTTTGCTTTGACTTTCTACTCTTGTCTGTCAACAGCCTTCCACTCCATAATTGGCTCCCTCGTGGAGCTTCATGATCAGCTCAGACCTTCACTATCTTCCTTCTAAATATTCCAATTAATTGTATGAACTACTTGTCTTTTAATTATCCCCACTTTTGGTTCACTTCAGCCAAAAATCTTCCTGACATACTTAATTTGCCTAATAGGCTTCTTTCATAATGCCGCTTTTTAGTTGATCCCCTGCAGGGCATTCTCAGTGCTTACACTATTAGGCTGACACCAATCTGCCTACACCTATCAAAATTCTACCTCTCCTGTCAATCCCAACTCATTTTCTAATTCTTTATGAAGCTGTCTATGTTTATCCTAGAGAAAGTGACTTCTCTTTCCTAGTAATTTTTGTGTCATTTAAGGTCTTTGCCTCTCATTTATCACAGATTTCCTTGTACCACAGATATGTAGGGAAATGCCTTTTATCCCATGAAGGGTTATGATACACTGGCAAGCAGGAACTATGTCATACTTCTTTGGATCATCCTTGCTTCCTTTACAATAGTCAAATGACTCATTTAGAAATTGTCTTTGAGTAGGGTGTGGATTTTCCTTCTGTGAAGTGATTAAAACAAATATAACAAGAAAAGTGTCAAAGAAAAATTATTTTCTTTTTATTTCAGTGAATACTCAATGAACTGAGCACGATGTAAGTAGAAAAATATACTCTGAAATTATATTTCAGGACCATGCTTTTGGTAAATAAATTTTGGAGCTATGATATAAAATCTTTCATTTTCCCCCTTGAAATATCTTTCTTACAGAGTATTGGAACTTTTCCTGTTTTTGTGCCTGACTCTGCTTTGCTTTTTATGTTCAAGTTAAAAATCAGTGGGTTGCCTGGTGGCTCAGACGGTAGAGTCTGCCTACAATGCAGGAGACCCAGGTGCGATCCCTGGGTCGAATGGTCCTTGTGAAAGCAGGATGTGACAGAGTCCAAGTTTGGATGCTGGTGGGAAAGCAATTATCTCCCAGAAGGAAGAAAAGCAGTTTGCAAAGTCTCAGGAGAAAAGTCAACAGAACAGTCACTGAAACATACACTGGCCTGCAACTCTGTTCTCTCCAATCTGCCTTAGGTCAATCAATCCCTGATTAGGAGCTTTACAAAGGCAGATGGTGCTGATTTTAGCAGGACAGTGCGGGTGTAAGAGCGGGCAGAAGGTGAGAAGCACAATCTTATTTTCAGAATTAATTCCCATCACATCATCAAAAGTCTTCTTTCCTCGTGGCATTCTATACTCCCTTGAAGCACCTGCTGAATGTATATCTTGTTATTCCAATTGCTAAAAGGAGTCCTATAGGCTGAATTGTTTCCTTATACTTAAGGAGGTGGAAAGAGGGAGTCAAAGCAGAGAGAGGAAGGTTGGGTTGTATTTATACAGTCTCTCTTTTAAAAAAAAAAAAAAAAACTTTTTATTTTGTATTGGAGTATAGCCTATTAACAATATTGTGATAGTTTCAGGTGAACAGCAAAGGGACTGAGCCACACATATACATGTATCCATTCTCCCTCAAACTCCCCTCACATCCAGGCTGCCAAATAACATTGAGCAGAGTTCCATGTGCTATACACATTTTAGTTTTCCATCTTAAGTGTAGCAGTGTTTTACAGTTTTTCTTTGAGACTCAAAATAAACCCAAGAACTTTTGTCCATGAACTTGAAGTGATGATCTACACATTTCCAAACTGCCTTTCAGTTGAATTATTGAATTATCTGTTAGTATGTAAATACAGATGTCTTCTCGGAGACTAGCTCTGATTTTGAACAAACCTGAATAGAGACTTCGTTGTTTCCACAACCAATTTCAATTCTTTATCTTGTTTTTCTATTTCAGAATGGACTCAAAATAATTCAGAACATCCTCTTATAGGTATCAAACTTGCCAAATAAAATCAAGGAAGTAGATTGTTAAGTGGTTGGAAAGTAATACAGGTTGCATCTTCTTCATTGAGTGGATTTGTTTGTACTAACTTATCTGTTATGGGAAACAGTCCTGGGCTCCTATCCATTCCCCACCTCCCCAGACAGCTAAATTTGTCACTGTTCGTAAGAAGTTGGCTGCTCACCCAAACTAAATAGCCACTGCCACATGAACAATACAGTATTTGTTACCACTCAATTACCAAACTACTTCACGCCCAGATCCAGTAGCTCATGACCACATTTACCCCAAAACCAAGGATATGAGGAAGGAATGTATAACTAGGTTAATATATCTAGAAAAATGCCTTCCTGAACAAACAAAATTGAGCACAAGTACAAAGTTAAAAGATTTATGATGAATTCTGATATTTTCTATTTTGTTATCTTTCATTTTTTGACTTCATTTGTTATCTGTTACATTGTTGCATGACCTACTAGTAAGTTACAACCTATCACGGAAAAACAGGGCCTTAATGCACATTGTGTGTATGTGTGTGTGTGTGTGTGTGTGTGTGTGTGTGTTAGTCGCTCAGTTGTGTCCGACTCTTTGTGACCTCATGGATTGTAGCCCACCAGGCTCCTCTGTCCATGGGATTCTCCAGGCAAGAGTACTGGAGTGGGTTGCCATTTCCTTCTCCATAATGCACATTAACATTGATCAATAATAATGGGAAACAGTTGTATGCCCATAGAAGCATATCTGGAGATACCAAAGATATTTGAAGATAATAAAAGTATTTGGAAATATCAGGGTTAATGAGACAACACAAAGCATTGTGTTAAAGGAACTTCAATTTTGTTTCAAAAACATGTTGGCTTGAGTCCTGGCAACTGCCATTTACTAGCTGTTGGATTTCTGGCAAGTCTTGGGACAATTAGTCTTCTCAGAACAAGTGACTGATTTAAAAAAAAAAAAAAAGTACTCCTTACTTTTCTTCTCCTCTGTTTGCTGTTCTCTGTTTACTTTTCTTAAGTGATCATTATGAAAATTAAATAAGACATTGTAAATGAAAGGGCATGGTGAGATACTTTCTGAGAGCTGTTATGGATAGTGTTTTACAGATTAGCCCTAGCAGAATTGAAAGATAAATTATAGCCACTCACAAACACTCAGCATTAAAGCAAGAGGTGGGGGAGAGGACTAAGTCCTGGGGTTCTTGGGAGAAACCTTTTAAAAGAGAAATAGAGGCATCAGCTAGAACTGCATTCATGTTCTGACAGTTCAGAGGGTGTTACTTCATTTGTCTCATATTTTCTAACCGTCTTGAGTATTAATGAACATTTCAGATACAAAGAATGCCTCAAGACCACTCACCAAGGAAGAGATGGTAGACGGACAATGGATCCTTTATAGTTTGCTTCCTTTGGGGGCTTTACCTCTACTTGTTACCTGTTTCTACCTATTCTGCTGCCTTAGAAGGCACCTAGGTGAGTTCCATCTTCTCTCTGCTGCTCTGTGCCACACATTTGGGGTTCATTTACAATGGCTGATAGATTTTTAGTTAGTTTCTGGTGTTTTTTCCCCACCATATTCTAGTATAAACCATGAACAATGATTTCCTAGGGGAACAACTCATCTTTCCACCAGAAAGCCAAATGGAAGAATTCAGATCTCCTCTAGTCTTGAAGAGGCATGCTCACTACAGTAAAGGCTTGTGGTGAGAAGTAATATTGCTGGGAATTATTCATTCTATTTGGGTCCATCATAGGAGGAACTCCCCTAACATTCAGGGTGTTGAAAAGGAGGTTGAAATAATTTCACAGATCAACATGTCTTGCATTGAATTAGTTTGTCTGGTCCTGTTTTCCACAGTCATATCACATCATGCCAGTCATCCACACCCCTGTCTAAATGAAGACCCAATGTCCCCAGAGAAAATTCTTATGTCTGTGCTTAGTGTCACCATCATAAACAGATGCTTGAACTGAATGCCCACCCAACAATAATGTATTTGAAAAACGTGGTTGTGACTATGATCAGAGAGGTGATATTTTGAAAACAATTACTTTCTATTTCTGTAAGAATTCACTTAAGGTCATCAGTGAACACTTAAACACATAAGAGAGAGGGGTATGATGAATTCTGGTCTAGCTGGAGTCGAAACCAGGTCAGTCTTCTCTTTCCTTTTCCCCCTCAGTCATCTTGTCTAATTCCTTTTTCCACAGCAGCAGACACAGTGTAGCTATAGAAACTAAGCTGGACAGAACAATCCTTATTTCTGCCACAAGAGAAAGGCTTGTCTGAGCAAAAGTGCTCTTGGTGTTTTGTGGTGAGGACTTCTGGAGCCTAGAACCTTCTCAGGATGCTGAGAGACTCCTCTGTGACTCCAACTCCACTTCTTCAACACCAAGGCTCTTTCAATGGTCCCCCCTTCAGTTTCCACCACCTTTCTTGAGGTATCTGGAGCCTCAGAAAAAAAAAAAAAAGCAAGGATAAATCTTTTGATTTACCACATCCAAAGTGAACTAGGCCAGAGGAGATCCCAGCTATGTAGGTGACAGGACAGCTGTGAGTGTGGCATTACATACAGAATGTCCCCAGAAAAAGGATTCCCAGGGTTTCAAAGTGCCGGGCTAGGTCCTGTGTCCTCTTCTTGGCTATGCCATAGGCTGTTCTGGAGTGAGAAATGAAAAACCAATGAACAAAATGCACAGCACGAATTCTCACAAACAGAGGTTTGTGTGCCATGATGGACATAGCAAATAAAGAAGCCCAAACTAATAATAACACTGTGGATGGTGTGCACATGGGTGAGGTGGGGAGGCATCCCCACCTCTGGGACTGAATTTCAACCTAGCAATCTGATTCTAGAACCCCTATTCTTTTTTTTTTTTTAATTTTTTTTTTTTGTCATACATTGATATGAATCAGCCATAGATTTACACGTATTCCCCATCCCGATCCCCCCTCCCACCTCCCTCTCCACCCGATTCCTCTGGGTCTTCCCAGTGCACCAGGCCCGAGCACTTGTCTCATGCATCCCACCTGGGCTGGTGATCTGTTTCACCATAAATAGTATACATGCTGTTCTTTTGAAATATCCCACCCTCACATTCTCCCACAGAGTTCAAAAGTCTGTTCTGTATTTCTGTGTCTCTTTTTCCGTTTTGCATATAGGGTTATCGTTACCATCTTTCTAAATTCCATATATATGTGTTAGTATGCTGTAATTAGAACCCCTATTCTTAAATGACCCTAACTTACAAGGAATTGAGGAAGAATTTTATTTTGTGCTGTTCTTTACCTCTTTTGGTTTTTTATTTTATTTTTCTTTTTGAATTGCCGGGAGACAAAAGAAACTTTCTAATTCAACAGGAAGGGATACTAACCTGGTGTGTTTGATGGTATATAACACAACCTGTGTTATACCATTCTAATATTTATATATTTTTTAAAATTTAATTGAGTCTATGTAACACCGTGTGCCAAGAACTGTTCTAAATGCTATACATATTTACTTACTTTTAAAATGTGTTTATTTTACACTTACTTTAGTCTGTAGCAAAGATTCTTCCAGACTGTTGGTTAGTTGCTAAATCATGTCCAACTCTTTTGCGACCTCATGGACTGTAGCCCACCAGGCTCCTTTCCCCATAGGATTTCCTAGCCAAGAATACTGCAGTGGGTTGTCATTTCCTTCTCTAAGGGATCTTCCAGACCAAGAGATTGAACCTGTGTCTCCTGCATTGGCAGGCAAATTCTTTACCACTGAGCCACCTGGGAAGCTCTTCCCCGGGATTAGCAAATCTCATAAATAAGTCTTATTAGGCATAGAAGGCAGTGTAGAATCTAAGCAAAAAATGTCAGAGGCTGAACTACACAATGTTGACTCTGTTCTCAACCTGGTATGTGACTTTAGGCTATTGATTTATTCTCACAAAAATGCCTTAAGTGTTTCTAGAAGGGTTGTTGTTCAGTCACTAAGTTATGTCCGTCTCTCTGTGACTTCATGAACTGCAGCATGCCAGGCTTCCCTGCCCTTCACTATCTCCTGCAAGTGGGAGTAAATAAAAGAAAGAATCATAAATAACCTCATAAAATCAAGTATGATTTCTTAATGAATCATACCAGCAGATAAAGAAGCATGATCACAGGTCTAGTTATTATGCAAAAGTCGCTCATAATGTGTGTGGGCTTATTAAGAAGGAGACTTCATAGACAAAGCAAAGTGTTCTTTGGAAGCAGTGCAGTTTTCCCACAAGTTCTTGGAATACCAGTTTAGACCTTTCTTTTGGGTTCAATGTTCTGTAAAGATTGGAACTCAAAATAGAATGCAAAATAAAGCAACATATTCCTGGAAAAAAATTTTATGTAGCTCTGATTAAAAACAAATAGTCATAAACAAGATACCACGAAAAGAACTTGTGTGGGTGTGGGTGTTTCCATTAGGTGTAGTAATAAAGGTGCATTCAATGTCTTAAAATTTCCGGAAATGCCAGAGGCAGATATAACCAATAGTTCTACATATAATATTAAATGGTACTTAGCATTCCCCACCAGGTAGCTTAGTATTAAATAAAAGTAAATAAATTCAAATTAAGAAACTTGTATGAAATCTTTAGTATCACTGTGTTGAGTACTAAGGTTTTGTTTCTTCGCATAGGGAAATTTTCTTAAATGTGATTTCCTTTCTTTCTATAATAAACAACAACAAACTGCACTCTGTTACAATGAGCCCTAAAAGCTATGACAGCATTTAAAACAATGATCTAGGGGCTTCCCTGGTTCCTTAACCAGTCCAGTGGTTAAGACTCCAAACTTCCACTGCAGGGGCCTTGGGTTTTATCCCTGGTCAGGGAACTAAGATCAATCATGCTTTGGCAAGGTAAAAACAAAAATCTAAATAATTTACTGGGCACGTAAAGCCCAGGTTGGTTAAAATATAGTTACATTTCTTTCTGTGTAAACTGGATGAATTATTTATGATTTGCAGTTGGATTCAAGAGGGAGGTTGTCTATGTGTACAATTATCGGGGAATTTTGTTTTCTGATCTTCATGTATTTCATTGGAATTCAGAGTTTTGCCCCATTTGAGTTGTCAAACATTTCAGAAAATAATCAAAGAGATACTGTATTAGATCTTTGAGACTCAAAATTTGTTAAGAGGGAAGTTGTATGTGAACCAGTGGAATATAAATCCAAAGTAGAGAAAAGATAATATAAAACATACTTTTAAAGGTCAAAATTTTAATCCTATTCCAAGATGTCCTTTGAGGGTATGAAAGTACTTGTATAGTATAAATAAGTGAATTGCATATTTTCTAAAGTGCTTTACAAACAGTGGAGTGCTATACAAATATAGAATAAGACAGCTGCTTCAGTTTTGCCATCTCTACCCACCACACCATGGTGCACCAGCCTTGTGGCACCCACCCACTTGGATCAGGTGCCACAGAATAGGTTTAGCCACCATGTTTTCTTTTACCTAATTTACTCTAACAAAGTTTTCCATGGAAACCAGCCACCTTTTGGGATGGGAGGCAGGTAACTGAGTTGACAGACTACATAGATTGAAAAGTACAACAGAGACCTTGTTAATCTGTTAAAGATTTATGGCTAGTTATGAAAGGGTAACAGGCAGGAAGGCCAGGGGTCTCCAAACGGAGGAAATAGGCTGCAAGTGTCAGACATTTTTTTAATCTCTTAAGTGGCAGAAGGAAACAAACTAGTGATATATTTTTCCCCCTTCTCTATACAAATTTAAAAAGAGGTTTCTCTTAAAATACTGTGTTGCCATAATGACACCTGGCTCCAATTTTGAGCTAACCAATACATTTTTCTAATGGAAATGTTTGTCTTAAGCTTTGTTATGTACTATGCATTTACCCCAGACTCTGTCTTCAAGTCGGTTCACCTGAAGGCTCAGAACTGACTTGACAAACCAGTATGTTATCCTCATACATTGTTCTCCTAATCCATGTAAACAAAACTATTTGTATGGTAATCTGCCTTTCTTCAAGATTCAGGTCAATCATTTTATGGATGACTCCCCTAGTGCCAAGATTATCTCAAAATGCATCTTGTGGGTGAGGGGCCATTCTCTGAGTTTTGAGACATTCCTTTCTTTTATTAACAGACTGCTAGTAACTATATAACATCCAGCTAAAGACTAGCAGGCAGGTATTCTTTCTGCCCCCTTCTGATGTCTATGTCAGAAGCTTTCTCTATCTCTTTTGTACTTTAATAAAACTTTATTACACAAAAGCTCTGAGCCATCAAGTCTTGTCTCTGGCCCCGGATTGAATTCTTCTCCTCCGGAGGCCAAGAATCCTGGCGTGTTTTGTGGTTCAGCAACAACCTTTCAGTTATTAGGTCACATGACAGTCGTCTTCTCCAGAGCTCCTCCAGAGACTTTAGTAGGGCTTCTTTGATACACTTTCCATCTGAGTCAAGAGACAACAAAGCTTAAATGAATCTTGCTTCTTTCAATCATTCAGACTCGGTGCTATTTCCTAGGCAGATAGGCCATCGGAGAGAGGCAGTATACTCAGCAGTTAACACTTCATTTGTCAGAACAGAGTTAGACATGTTTGCATGGTGTGTGTGTGTGTGTTAGTTACTCAGTTAAGCTCGACTCTCTGAGATCCCGTGGACTATAGCCAGTCAAACTCTTCTGTCCATGGAATTCTCCAGGCAAGAATACTGGAGTGTGTTGCCATTCCCTTCTCCAGGGATCAAACCAGGCTTCCCTACATTGCAGGCAGTTTCTTTACCACTGAGCCACCAGTATAGAACTCTGTATGCATCACAATGTGGGTGACAAAAGAGTAGGTAAGGCATATAGGTTATCAGGTTAGGCATATCAGGTTATGGACCAGATACCTCAAAGAAATTAGGCCAAACCTCAAGAACATAAATTGACTGGTAAAATTTGGATTTAGAAAATTGAATAACAACTCTTAGCATTAACATAGTATCTTCATTTTTTACCAGCTGGGTCCCTTGTATAGGTAAAAATAGCTAACAAATAATTGAAAAAAGTTTTTTGAAAAAACAAGTTTAAGTACTTTTAGTTTGCATAAGTTCACCTCTTTCTTGAGAACTTTAAGATATTTGATTCAGTTTGGAAGTATAAGAATATCTTTGTGGTAGAAATAACAACTGGAATATTTTTGGAACTTTTTCTAAGCTTTGTCCACCCACATCAAACTGACAGCAACTTCCAGTCTCAGGTTTCAAGTCATAGTAATGTATCTTGGATAATATTTATTCTTCATAGTATTTATTCTTTTTGTCCCTTAGAGAGCGACTGTTCTGCTCTATCTTTAATTGTTTTATCCTAAACTGTGTTAATGCTATACATTATATTACAAATCTCCTGATGTTCTGAAGGGATATTTTATGCTTTTCTCATTAATCTGGTGTGTGGTTTCCATTTCAAAGAGGGGTCAAAAAGGGTTCTGTGAACTCAAAAATGACCATAAATAAAAGGGAGCTGAAACCCAGTGCTCTGTGGCAACCTAAAAGGTTGGGATGGGGTGGGAGATGGGAGGGAGGTTCAAGAGGGTTGGGACATATACGTACCTATGGCTGACTCATGTTGATGTATGGCAGAAACCTTCACAATATTACAAAGCAATTATCCTCCAATTAAAAATAAATGACTTTTTTAAAAAAGCACAAAGCAACTCTTTCAGAAGAACATAGTGGTCTTTAAGCCTTTCACCCTTAATAAATGAGAATTTGCTTTAAGGAGTAGATGTCAACACCTGCAATGAAAAATAGATTATTTCTCTCCATGTATAACCACTCAATTTAACCTACACTCATAGTTTCCTAGTGGATACACACTATCACATCCTTAAATTGTAATTAAAGAAATCTTTTTTTTTTTTTCTCTTATAGGTTTATGTTCCCCTGTTCTTTAGGAGTGAGCAAACTGAAGTAAACATCATGGAAAGTTCCCAAACATTGCTTTCAGAAACTGGAATTTATGATAACGACCCCTGGTTCAGGGTCTGGAGAGAGTCTGGGGTTTATTTTAACTCAAGTCTGGAGGAAAACAAACAGGGCATTGTTTATGCTTCCCTGAACCATTCGGTCATTGGAATGAACCCAAGACAGGCAAAAAATGTGCAAGAAGCACCTACGGAATATGCAACCATATGTGTGAGGTGTTAAAACTGGTCCTGATCTCCCACCAGTGATCAGCAACTGATTTGTTAGTCAGCACCTCTACTGAAGACCAACAGAAAGTCAAACAATGGTCCTTGGCTTGAAAAGTTTCACTTTCAGGAGGTTCACATTGGTGCTTGGGCCTTAAGCATCCATAGGACAAATGACTAAAATTTCTCCCAGAAACTTCTTTGGGAGATTTTTATGTTATAGCCCTAGGCAGTAAAATCTTCTTTCCAAAATCAAATGATGTCATGCATAGCAGAGTAGTAGCATTTTTAGATCGAGCTACATTTAACCTGATACACAAACTCAATATTTTCTTTGGGACCACAGAGAATGTAGGACAGAAAGGTTTAGATTCTCTAGATCAGTTCACTATATACTCTTGAAAAAGAAGTCCCAATTCAGATAACTAAGCATAAATACAGTGATGATTGTGTGTCTATTTGCAATCTTCCATAAGAAGAAATTTTTTCTTTATCAATCTAATATAAGAGTTTCTTAAATGTAAAGGAGAAATAATTTTAAACTTGATGATATAAGAAAAGAATGGAAAGAATAAATGATGCAATAAAGATGTGGAATATACCAACTGGATACAGGGTAGATGTTCCTCATGCCTGACAAGCAAATGCTTATATCTATCCTGCTAGATTACTAAGCAAATAGAGGTAGTAAATATAGCAATTAATGTATGATGCATTTATAAAGTGACTGTGTGTGGGTAACATAGACTAATATATATGAATGTGACATAATGCTACTGAGTTATTACATTGGTACAAAAGTAATTGCAGTTTTGAACTGTGAATTTTAAATCATTATAACTAGGTTCAAAGGCATCTTTATTAACCAGAATAGGAGCCATTACAATCAACACATTTTTGCCAACAAGAAATAAGTTTGTTTATTCCTGTAGCACAAAACTCATACTTCAGGATTTGACAAACACTTGGAAGGGATTTTCTGCCTACTGCTGGTTGTGGAAGCATTTTCCCTGCAAAATATTGTCCAGATGCTTGAAGAAGTGGTAGTTGGTTGGCGAGAGGTCAGGTGAATATGGCAGATGAAGTGAAATTTCATAGCCCAATGCATTCAACTTTTGAAATGTCAGTTGGGTGGCGTGTGCTTAAGCATTGTCATTGAGAAGAATTGGGTCCTTTCTGTTGACTAGTGCTGGCTACAGGAGTTGCAGTTTTCTGTGCATTTCATCGATTTGCTGAACATACTTCTCAGATGTAATGATCTTGCCAGGACTCAGAAATCTGTAGTGGATCAGACCAGCAGCAGACCACCAAACAGTGACCATGACCTTTTTTTTGGTGCAAGTTTAGCTTTGGGAAGTGCTTTAGAGCTTCTTCTTGGTCCAACCACTGAGCAGGTCATTGCTGGCTGTCATATAAAATCCAGTTTTTGTCACACATCACAATCTGATTGAGACATTTCTCAGTCATTAACATTTCATTATCGTTGCATAGAGTAAGAGAAGATGACCCTTCAAAATGATTTTTTTTTATTTTTTGACTTGCAGTCTGCTTATGAGGCACTGACTTATAGAGCATTGTCACCTTTCCAATTTGCTTCAAATGCCAAATGACCATAGAATGGTCGATGTTGAGTTCTTTGGCAACTTCTCCTGTAGCTATGAGTATCAGCTTCAATGCTTTCTCTCAATTGGTCGTTGTCAACTTCTGATGGCCAGCCACTTTATTCCTCATCTTCAAGGCTCTCGTCTCCTTGCAAAACCACTTGAATCACCACTGCACTGTACATTTGCTACCAATTCCTGGGCCAAATGCATTGTTGATGTTGCAAGTTGTCTCTGCTGCTTTACATCCCATTTTGAACTCGAATAAAAAGATCTCACGAATTTGCTTTTTGTCTAACATCATTTCTATAGTCTAAACTAAATGTAAAATAAATAGCAAGTAATAAGTCATTAGCAGAAAAACATAAAGCAAGAAATGCACATTAAAATGATGTATAACATAACCATATTTAAGAATGTATTCCAATATCAAAGAGCAAAGTTCAACAGGGAAAAACTGCCATTTCTTTTGCACCAACTTACGGGATTCCCTAGTGACTCAGTAAAGAATCCGCCTGCAATGCAGGAGACCTGGGTTCAATCACTGGGTCAAGAAGATCCCCTGGAGTAGAAAATGGCAACCCATTCTGGTATTCTTGCCTGGAAAATTCCATGGACAGAGGAGTCTGGTGGACTACAGTCCACCCGGGGTTGCAAAGAGTTGGACATGACTGAGTGCACATGCACACTCAATAATATGGTAGTGGGTGTCTGAATAAATGTAAAAATCATTGTCAACAGATATAATCAAGCAAGTGCAGATTAATGGCTTAAACTGCTTCATAGTTTACCTGATACCAAATTAAAAGTACAATTGATGGAATGGAGAAAAGTCCAGAATATTTAATTGGCCAGTATGGATCAACATACTTTGATTTACTGTATCTGTATCTTGCTGTTCTTCTTACCAAAGATTAGGGGCAGATCATACATGGTAAAGTAGTGCAATTTGATAGTCATTTATTTTAAAATAATGAGGTTGCAGCCACTTAGGAGTAAAGCAAGAAGAAATGAATTTCTGAATTTCCAGTGTACATGGTCTAATTATTTCAAAAATAGCTTGTAACATTCAACAGCTTGAGGCTCTTAGGATTCTCAGATGCTTCTGAGAATAATGCAATAGACCTCATACAAAGTGGATAACAAAGGTTAGGATCTATTTGAGCAAATACATAAACTACTGCACAAATGAATGTGGAATGTGAGAAAGTATGTGTGTGTTATTGTATAGAAGGGAGGGTAGATGACTTACATAAATGCTTTTAAAAAAACAGAAAAAGCTGACATTCCATTTCAGCTTACTAAAGAAACTCAAACTATTAGAGTAAATGGGTCATTAAAGAAAATGTATGAAAATAATGTATTATGTCATGGCAGTTAATATGTTGGTTGGAAAAGAATTTCCAAACACGGAGTATCAGAAAGGAATGGGTTTATTAAGAATAAAGAGCAGAGAGAATGTGGTTGCTGCAAGCACAGAAGGCCGGGGCTGACCTCCTGACAGGTTAGTGAGAGTTGATGCTTTTAGTGGGTTAGTAGCCAATTTTTATAGCCTCAAGATAAAGAAAATTCCTGTGGAAGTTTGGGTGATTGGTTAGGGTGTTATAAGGTGAGTACCAGAGTGAGCATTTTTGCCTAATATGGGTCAGGAAGCTTGCTGGTGATGTTCAGCAGAGCTTTGGCAATGGTTCCGAAGGGACTCATTCAGTTCCGGAAATGACCTTGAATATGGCTCTGCCTCTGTGGCCTTGGTGAAGGCCTTGTGGCTTTGGGGAAGGATTCCACAAGATGTGGGGATGGGAGTATGACATTCCATAGAAGTTTTTGTTCCAGAAAGACACAATTGAGATTTGGTAGCAGAGTTTTTCTTTACACTGGCATTCAGATTTTGCTGCATAGGATTGGGGTTGTGGGAGTTGGGTTAGAGTCACTGTCATCTAGCCAGTATGATAGCACCTCTCCTAGCATTTCGAACAAACAGTTCTAGGTAGGCTCTTTCAGCCAAGACACACTTATGGGCAACTAACTCTGCAAAAGATATACTAGAATAGCTGCCATGCTTTTAGAAATAAAAACAGGAAGTATGGGGAGGATATATTTAGCTGTCCTTATCAGATGAACACGCAAAGTTGAACAGTTTCTTCATGATTTTCTTGAATTTAAACAACAAAATATTTCTATTATTGAGACATTCTTAGCATATCTTATAGTAAAGATAGCATTAATAATGATTTCAACTTTAAATGATTTATACTTATATTTGTACCATGCTGCCCAAAGCACAAATCATTTACACTTTTTATTCCTTCTTAATAAAATGTGTCAGGGTTATATATGTCCCCAATAAATCTATTTCAGTATTATCTACATGGTTTATTTCATTAATAAAATAAGAAAAATATAATAATTTAATGAATTTTAAACTTGCTGATTATTCCCAATAAGAAGACAAAGTTGTTAAAAACATTTGGAATCAATTTGGTATTGCTTTATGTACAAAAGAAGTGTGGAAATGAAAGAGAAGAATGATTCTCCAACCTTATGGAATATAAAACAACTTGAAGAACTTTCAAAACTGCAGATTACCAGCTCCCAGCACTAAGAAATTCTGATTCAGGAAATCTAGGATATGACTCCACAATCTTCACCATTAAAGGACACCCTAGGTAAATTTAATGTAGGTTTCCCAGTGGAGAGGGTAATTTGTTCTATGTAGTTAATTTGACAGCTTTGCCTACTAATTGAAACTTTCTAGGCCCCAGAATGGATTATCTGGCCTGATTATACTTACACACACACATACATACACACACATATATATATACACACACTTCTTTAAAGAGCAGTTTTAGGGAAGTTGAGTGGAGTGTACAGAAAGTTCCCATACGTCCCCTGCCCTCAAACAGGCACAGCTTCTCACATCATCAACATCCTGGTCCAGAGCAGTGCATCTATTACAATCAAAGAACCAACCCTGACACATCAACCAAATTCCATAGTTTACATTAGGGTTTCTTGGTGTTGTAGCTGTTTGTGTCTGACAAATGTGTAATGACGTATCAGTCAGTTCAGTTGCTCAGTCATGTCTATGTCTGACTGTTTGTGATCCCATGGACTGCAGCACACCAGGCCTCCCTGTCCAACACCAACTCCTGGAATTTATCCAAACTCATGTCCATTGAGTCAGTGATTCCATTCAACCATCTCATCCTCTGTCATCCACTTCTCCAGCCTTCAGTCTTTCCCAGCATCAGGATCTTTTCAAATGAGTTAGTTCTTTGCAACACGTGGCCAAAACATTGGAGTCAGCATCAGTCCTTCTAATGAATATTCAGGACTAATTTCCTTTAGGATGGACTGGTTGGATCTCCTTGCAATCCAAGGGACTCTCAAGAGTCTCCTCCAACACCACAGTTCAAAAGCATCAATTCTTCAGTGCTCTGCTTTCTTTATAGTCCAACTCTCACATCCATACATGATTAATGGAAAAACCATAGCTTTCACTAGATGGACCTTTGTTGGCAAAGTAATATCTCTGCTTTTTAATATGCTGTCTAGGTTGTTCATAGCTTTTCTTCCAAGGAGCAAGAGTCTTTTAATTTCATGGCTGCAGTCACCATCCACAGTGATTTTGGAGCCCCCCAAAATAAAGTCTGTCACTGTTTCCACTGTTTCCCCATCTCTGCCATAAAGTGATGAGACCAGATGCCATGATCTTAGTTTTCTGAATGTTGAGTTTTAAGCTAACTTTTTCACTCTCCTCTTTCACTTTCATCAAGAGGCTCTTTAGTTCTTCGCTTTCTGCCACAAGGGTGGTGTCATCTGCATATCTGAGGTTATTGATATTTCTCCCAGCAATCTTGATTCCAGCTTGTGCTTCTTCCAGCCCAGCGTTTCTCATGGTGTACTCTGCATGTAAGTTTAACAAGCAGAGTGACAATATACAGACTTGACTTACTCCTTTCCTGCTTTGGAACCAGTCTGTTGTTCCATGTCCAGTTCTAACTATTGCTTCCTGACCTGCATACAGATTTCTCAAAAAGCAAGTCAGGTGACCAGGTATTCCCATTTCTTTAAGAGTTTTCCACAGTTTGTTGTGATGCACACAATCAAAGGCTTTGGTATAGTCAGTAAAGCAGAAGTAGATGTTTTTCTGGAACTCACTTGCTTTTTTGATGATCCAGTGGATGTTGGCAATTTGATCTCTGGTTCCTCTGCCTTTTCTAAATCCAGCTTGAACATCTGGAAGTTCATGGTTCATGTAATGTTGAAGCCTGGCTTGGATAATTTTGGGCATTACTTTGCTAGCATGTGAGATGAGTGCAATTGTGTGGTAGTTTGAGCCTTCTTTGGCATTGTCTTTCTTTGGGATTGGAATGAAATGGACCTTTTCCAGTCCTGTGGCCACTGCTCAGTTTATATATCTATATCTATATAGATAGATAGACAGATACACACACACACACACACACACACACACACACACACATATATATATAGTGATGTATATCCTTTATTATAACAATGCACAGAATACTTTCACTGCCCTAAAAATCTCTTGTGCTCTACTGCTTCATCCTTCCCTCTCCCCAAACTCCTGGCAACCATTGGCACTTCCCATCGTTTTGCCTTTTCCAAATTGTTGCTTAGTTGGAACCATATAGCATGTAGCCATTTCAGGCTCACTTCTTTCACTTAATAACATGCATTTAATGTTCTTCCAGGTTTTTTTTTGTGTGTGTGTGTGTGGCTTGATCGCTCAGTTCTTTTTAGCACTAAATAACATTTCATTATCTGGAAGTACCAAAGTTTATTTATTTAATCACCTACTTCAGGACATCTTGGTTGTTCCCAAATGTTGGCAATTTTGAATAAGGTTGTTGTAATCATCTGCATACAGATTTTTGTGTAGAAATCAGTTTTCAATTCATTTAAGCCAATACTAAGAAACGTGATTGCTACATTGTACAGTTTGTTTTGGACTTCCCAGATGGTGCTAGTGGTAAAGAACCTGCATGCCAATACAGGAGATGTAAGAGATGCAGGTTTGATCCCTGGGTTGGGAGAATCCTCTGGAGGAGGGCCTGGTAACCCAGTCTTCTTGTCTGGAGAATCCCATGGACAGAGGAACTTGGCAGGCTACAGTCCATAGCGTCACAGAGAGACATGACTGAAACAACTTAGCACACGCATAGTATGTTTAATTTTGTAAGAAATTTTCTTCTGCCTTCCAAAGTGGCTGTGTCATTGTGCATGCCCATCAACAATGAATGAGAGTTCCTGTTGTTCCACATCCTCACCAACATCTGGTGTTTTCGCTGTTCTGGATTTTGTCCATCTAATAGACGTGCAGTGACATCTTATTGTCTTCGTTTGCTTGGTTGCATCTGATGATGTGACGTTGATCACCTTTTCATATGCTTATTTGTCATCTGTGTATCTTCTAGGTAAGGTATCTGCTAAGGTCTATGGCCCGTTTCTTAACTGGGTTGTTTCTTTTCTTATTGTTGAATTTTAAGAGTTCTTTGTGTATTTTGGATAACAATTCTTTATCAAATAGGGCATTTGCAAATATTGTCTCCCAGTCTAGTCTATGGCTTGTCTTCTCATTCTGTTAATGATCTTATCATTTTTAGAACTTATGTGTTACTATGCTTGCTGCCACATTGGGCTATAGGTTTCTTATGAGTGAGGATTATGCACAGTCCTCTTTCATTTCTTGGCTCAGTGTTTGACACATAGTAGAATGTTTAAGGAATAAATGGTTGTGTTTGTGTAGTGTCATCTATACTCTCACTACTCAAAATCTGACCAAGTCAAACAGCTGGATAGGCATCCTACCACACAAAGTTGTGAATCAAGAGAGCCTTGAGCATCTTCACGGTTCATCATTTGTCTGGTTCGAGTGAATTATTTGGTGAAAGAGAAACATTTATTTCCTAAGTAATTTATTTTCTTTATATCTTTTGTAAAACCTCCAAACCATTAAACCAACACAATCCACTCAAATTACACTCTTAGGATAATGAAAAAATTGAAATTATATACCAAAGAATTTTCTGACCACTTCTCTTGATTAGTGGTGTGCAGTAACCTGTGATATGAGCTTTATCCTGTGAATCATTTATTTGCAATGTCAGATGAGTTGATGACTACCCATTCATTGTTAATTTTTATCGCTATGACTTTAACCTCAGACTTCTTCAAACACAATACCTCAAAGAGCTATGTGTCAACTCTTGAGAGGGCAAAGGGCAGAAATTTTTACTTTTCAGCTATTCAAGAGAGGATTTGATTGACATGTGAAATGCACTCAAGTAACTAAAAATTAAATGGTGACTTGATGAATAAATACACAGGGCTCAGAATAAGAGAAATTACACCATGAAATATGAGAGAAAAAAAGAAGCAGGATACCTGACAGATTTATAAAGGATTAGGACAATATGATAATTAATTTCATTTATCAATTTTTCTAGGCCATGATATTCAGATATTTTGTCAAACATCATTTTAGAAGTTTCTGTGAAGGTCTTTTCTAGATGAAATGAACGTTTAAGTCAGTAGACTTTGCGTTAAGCAGACTGCCCTGATAATTTGAGGATGGGTCTCATCCAGTCAGTTGAAGGCATTAATCAAAAAGACTGACCCCCCTAGAAGAAGGATTCCAATACCAGATGCCCTTTGGACAAAACTGCAGTGTCAATTCTGGGTCTGCAGCCTGTCAACTCACCCTGCAGATTTTGGACTTGTCAGCCTTCACAATCATGTCAGCCTATTCCATCTGCCTCTCTCTCCGTATATATGTGTGTGTGTGTGTGTGTATGTGTGTTTATATATAGTTATAGATATACAGATATATGGATTTATAAATATATGTAGATATATGTATGGCTTCCCAGGTGGTTCAGTGGTAAAGAACACACCTGCCAATGCAGGAGATGCAGGAGATTCAAGTTTGATCCCTGGGTCAGGAAAATCCCCAGGAGGAGGAAATGGCAATGCATTCCAGTATTCTTGCCTGGAAAATCCCATGGACAAAGGAGCCTAGTGGGCTACAGTCCATAGGGTTGCAAAGTGTCAGACACTATTGAGTGACTGAGCATGCACACGTAGATATATATATATATATATATCTTCTATTGGTCTGTTTCTCTGGTGAACACTGTATAATACAGGCAAATTTCCAAGAATAAATTACTTTTGCATTTTAATAGAGCTTCTGCTTCACTGGAGGAAAAACTTATTAATAGTTTATTGTTAAAAAGAACACTCAATATTGTTACTTAATTTCTGTTGCTCAACAATTAAAATCCTTGATTTTTTAGGCCTGCTCAACTATAATGCAGTGTCAATAATCCTAAAAGTTTTTCTGTCGTAATTATATAAATTATATTTTTTCATTCTTTTCTATTTAAAGAAGAAATAAATTGCTATTTATATTTCCTAAGTATTTATTTTTGCCTGGACTAAGTCTCATTGACTTCTTATTTCCAGCTTTACCCTTTTCCCTTTGCATTTGAGAATCAAACCATCCCAAGAACTCAACTTTGCCCTAATAATTTTTAAAAATTATTTATTTGGCTGCACTGGGTTTTAGTAGCAACACTCAAGATCTTCAATTTTCATTGCAACATTTGGACTTAGTTGTGGCATGTGGAATCTTAGTTTCCTGACCTGCTAAGTTCTCTGACTTAGTTCCCTAAGCAAACCTGGGCCCCTTGCATTGAGAGTCTTAGCCACTGGACCACCAGGGAAGTCCTGCCCAAATAATCTTGAGGAAGTTCAAATAGGATAAACCACAAAAACTGAAACTGCCTCCATGAATAGTGGTGCATAGGTACTAAAAGAGAAGCAATCACTCCCTGAGAAACCTATTGTACTGTGGGATCCTACACACATCCCCATAGTAACGATGACTCTTTGCCAGTGGAACTAGGATCCTTTGAACATTTCCTCAGTATTTCATTCATCTCTTCATTTATGCAACAAAAGTATACTGACTTTCACCTGGGAACTGGGAACAAAGTAGGAAGACGTGTAAGACATACCACCTACCTTTAAGGAGATTAAAGACCTAGAGAGAGGAGAGATATGTAGACAAATTAGTACAGAGCCTTAGAGGTATAGTGATGGAAGTACTTGTAATATATAATACATGTGTATATTGGAGATCAGTGAAATGCTGACCCCAGATTTTATTCCTGTGTCTAATGCCTGTGCCTTTATACCTGTGCCTATAGATTTAACTCTGTTTACTGTGCCTATAGATTTAACTCTGTTTAGGCATAGGTAATGATTATTCAAAAGGAATTGCTGCTAAAAAATTCAAATAATATGTTTCCTGTGACTTTTTTTGCCACTAGAACTTTAAAAATTCTGCTCTAACTGAGCACCAGTACTTACCCTTACTAAATCTGTGTGACACACTCATCTGAAAAGACTCAGACTGTAGTCTATTTCATTTTACAAAGTACGCCATCAACTTTCCTCATGTTATATACCCATCACCTCAACGACATTTATAGACTATTTTCTGTTTTGTTTTTAATACATTTTTATGATTCTCAAGCCAATTATATGTGAGAAATTATCAGAATAGAGATGGTGTTGCCACCCCTCCCAAATTGCCTCTACCAGCAGTTTCATCCCAGGCTGTTTTAAGCATGGCCTGCTAATGGCTCACAGCTGCCTACCCGCCCACTTCCTTGGACAACTGCCCTCAGATGAACGCCTGTCACCTGTTGGGGAGACTACCAACTTCTCTCCACCACTGCCTACAGCCAATGACGGACTGACTAGTCAACACTGGGTATGATAGAACCACCCCTTATGTCAACAGGGAACAGCTCTGTGGTGCATTTATGTTCCTGTGCACCCCAACCCCCAGAAATCCAGCCACCTGAGGTTCTATTCACCTCTTTCCACTTCCCTCTTCTGCTTCACTCTCCTCTTAGAGATTCATCCTGAAGCACACTCCCTCAATAAAACTTGGGCATAAGAATCCCTTTCTTAGGCCCAGTATTAGGAAATCCAACCTAACCTGGTCAATCTCATCATTGATGGCTATGTTTTATCTTATACAGTAGCAGCCTGTGGGGGGGTAGGGGTGAAGAGAGCAGCTCATGATTTCAGTTTAGGAAGGAAATGATTAAGCAGTGGAGCTATAAACTATATTCTCGTTTTACTGGTGGACGCCTAAGAAAGATGGTAGGCACAACAAACCCTCTGATATTCATAGGAGACAGAGAAGGTGCACTAAAGGTCCTGAAGATAAAACTGGGAGGGTATAAAGGTGTCACAGATGGAGGGAACCAGGGCAGGGGGGGAAGTTGCACAGTGACTGGAGAGATTATTTGGTGGTTATCACCCTAACCTGAGTGCCTCAATGCATGGTACATTCAACCATTGGCCATGCTGCATAGGAACCACTGGAATTATCTTAGCTTCCTAGTAAATATTAAGTAACACAGAATTGCAGGAAGCAAGAGATAACATCTCTGATAAAGAAAATAATTGAGGAGGCAGTTTTAATAACTACTAACTCCCTTAAGAGTCCTGTCTAGCTTCAGAACATAAGGCAGATGGTTCTTGAAGGTTAATAGTAGACTACGGAGAATTAAAAAACTGGTTTGTCTGATAGCTTTAGCAATGTCTAATGTGCTAACAGCTATGTATAAAGGCTAAAGGAGATTATTGTGCCATTTTAGGCCTTGTTAATGATTTCTTTTCAGTCAATTTCTGAGTCCAGCCAAACACAGTGGCATTCTCATGGAATGAAATCCAGGATGCATTTACTATTTTTGACACAGAAATATTTGAATTTGCTTACATATTGTCAGTCTAATAAGATGAGATTAGATTTGGTAGCCACTAAGAGAAAGTTCTGGAGAAGGAAATGGCAACCCACTCCACTACTCTAGCCTGGAAAATCCCATGGACGGAGGAGCCTGGTAGGCTACAATCCAAGGGGTCGCAAAGAGTCGGACATGACTGAGCGACTTCACTTCACTCACTTCATACTTTATCGCTGGAGAAGGAAATGGCAACCCACTCCAGTATTCTTGCCTGGAGAATCCCACGGACAGGGGAGCCTGGCGGCCCATGGCCCATGGGGTTGCAGAGAGTCGGACATGACTGAAGTGACTGAGCAAGAGCAAGTTAGACCACCATGGGGCTTATCAGGTGGTTCAATGGATGAAGAATCCACCTGCAGTGAAGGAGACCGAGGTGACGCAGGTTCAATCCCTGGATCAGGAAGATCCCCTAGAGAAGGTCTTGGCAACAGACTCCAATATTCTTGCCTGGAGAATCCCATGGAAAGAGGAGCCTGGTGGGCTATAGTCCATAGGGTGGCAGAGAGTTGGACATGACTGAGCAACTAAGCACAGCACAGGCAGTTGTTTGGATACTTACTGTGTGGCTGCAGTTAGCCTTACTATGTGGTCAAGGCAGATGAAACATAGATGAACATAAGGAAAATCCCTGTATGAGGAACTTAGTTTTCGAATTCCCTGTAAAAACTTGGATGAAAAATTAAAGTGACTCACTATGCCCAACAAAAAACCCCTGTTGCTTGCTCACAAGGGGATTGGAAGACTAAGGTGATTGCCTTTAATCATATCGCTAGCTAGAAGTTATTACTACCTTGAAATGAATAGGTGTGAATGAACTCAGGTCATGTGTTAATGGACTTAAGGATTCCCTTTGTACCTGCTGACTAATGTGATAAGAAGCTATGTCTTTGTCTACAAAAAAGAAATTCCTTGAAAAGGCTCAAGTAAGATTAAGGTCAAAGGACCTCTACACAGCTGGCATGTGGATTGCATTCTACCATTACTGGTAGTCCTGGGGAGCAACAGTGGGTTTTAAATGGGATTGAGACTATACTATAATAGGTTTGCTTATCTTGTAACAAGAAGCAACTTTGGAGAATAAAATTAAAGTTCTGTAGGAACAAAATATCCATCAATTTAGCTCAGTTGGATATATTTCACATGTTTTTCTTCTACAATGTACAGAAATGAACAAAGAAAAATAATACTTTATGGCTATGCCACATTCCTTTTCATTCTTAGATCAGTGGTTTCATTGAAAAATTGGGTTCAGTTCAGTTCAGTCACTCAGTCATGTCCAAATCTTTGCGACCCCATGAACCACAGCACGCCAGGCTTCCCCATCCTTCTGGGAGTTGGTGATGGATGGGGAAACCTGGCATGCTGCAGTTCATGGGGTTGCAAAGAGTCGGACATGACTGAGCGATTCAACTGAACTGAACTGAACATGTCCATTGAGTCAGTGACGCCATCCAACTATCACATCCTCTGTCATCCTCTTCTCCTCCTGCCTTTAATCTTTTCCAGCATCAGGGTCTTTTCCATTGAGTCAGTTCTTCACATCAGGTGGCCAAAGTATTGGAGTCAGCATCAGTCCTTCCATGAATATTCAGGGTTTATTTCCTTTAGGATGGACTGGTTGGATCTCCTTGCAGTCCAAGGGACTCTCAAGAGTCTCCTCCAACACCACAGTTCAAAAGCATCAATTCTTCAGTGCTCAGCTTTCTTTATAGTCCAACTCTCACATCCATACATGACTAATGGAAAAACCATAGCTTTGACTAGACAGACCTTTGTTGACAAAGTAATGTCTCTACTTTTTAATATGCTGCCTAGGTTGGTCATAACTTTTCTTCCAAGGAGCAAGAGTCTTTTAATTTCATGGCTGCAGTCACCATCTGCAGTGACTTTGGAGCCCCAAAATTAAAGTCTGCCACTGTTTCCCCATCTCTTTGCCATAAAGTGATGAGACCAGATGCCATGATCTTAGTTTTCTGAATGTTGAGTTTTAAGCCAACTTTTTTACTCTACTCTTTCCCTTCTTTAGTTCTTCGCTTTCTGCCATAAGGGCGGTGTCATCTGCATATCTGAGGTTATTGATATTTCTCCTGGCAAACTTGATTCCAGTTTGCACTTCATCCAGCCCAGCATTTCCCATGATGTACTCTGCATATAAGTTAAATAAGCAGGGTGACAATATACAGCCTTGACTTACTCCTTTCCTGCTTTGGAACCAGTCTGTTGTTCCATGTCTAGTTCTAACTGAGCTTCCTGACCTGCATACGGATTTCTCAAAAAGCAGATCAGGTGACCAGATATTCCCGTCTCTTTCAGAATTTTCCACAGTTTGTTGTGATGCACACAGTCAAAGTCTTTGACATAGTCAATAAAGCAGAAATAGATGTTTTTCTGGAAATTTCTTGCTTTTTCAATGATCCAGAGGATGTTGGCAATTTGATCTCTGGTTCCTCTGCCTTTTCTAAAACCAGCTTGAACATCTGGAAGTTCACGGTTCATGTACTATTGAAGCCTGGCTTGGAGAATTTTGAGCATTACTTTGCTAGCATGTGAGATGAGTGCAATTGTGCGGTAGTTTGAGCCTTCTTTAACATTGTCTTTCTTTGGCTTTGGAATGAAACTGACATTTTCCAGTCCTGTCGCCACTGCTGAGTTTTCCAAATTTGCTGGCATATTGAGTGCAGCACTTTCAACAGCATCATCTTTTAGGATTTGAAATAGCTCAACTGGAATTCCATCACCTCCACTAGCTTTGTTCGTAGTGATGCTTTCTAAGGTTCACTTGACTTCACATTCCAGGATGTCTGGCTCTAGGTGGGTGATCATACCACTGTGATTATCTGGGCCGTGAAGATCTTTTTTGTATAGTTCTTCTGTGTATTCTTGTCACCTCTTCTTAATATCTTCTGCTCCTGTTAGGCCCAGACCATTTCTGTCCTTTATTGTGCCCATCTTTGCATGAAATGTTCCCTTGGTATCTCTAATTTTCCTGAAGAGATCTCTAGTCTTTCCCATTTTATTGTTTTCCTCTATTTCTTTGCATTGATCACTGAGGAAGGCTTTCTCTCCTTGCAAAGAAGAAAAGGAAAGATATATGCCCATTTGAATGCAGAGTTCCAAAGAATAGTAAGGAGAGATAACAAAGCCTTCCTCAGTGATCAATGCAAAGAAATAGAGGAAAAATTGTGATGTAATCTGAAATCCTTGTTTCTCAAAAACTGCTGAAAATTGTTTAAGGGGTGGAATTTTTTTTTTTTTTTTGATGTGGACCATTTTATCAAATTTATAATATTGTTTCTGTTTTATGTTTTGTTTTTTTGGCCCTGAGGAATGTGGAATCTCAGCAGCCTGACCAGAGATTGAACATATACCTCCCTGCATTGGAAGGCAAAGTCTTAACCAATGGATCACCAGGGAAGTCCCAAAGGTTAGATTTTTTCAAATGATTGAATACGAGGGAAACTATAGTGAGGACTCCACTGGAACTCTCTCTATAATTTGGAGATGGGGATTTTGGGTGGGGGAGAATGTAATTATAGTACTTTATAAATTTCCCATCTTACATTTTTCCATTTTATTTATCTGATGGTACCAAGCTTGGGTTTAAATATACATATGCCCAAGAAAGGTGATATAAATGAACAAGATACAATATCTACACTATTAATTTTGACAGTGTATATTCCAAAAGGTACTTTTGGGGAGGTCATAACTTTACCCCATGTAACAAAATTGGGGCTAACTGTAAATATGATTCCATTTCTAATCAGCAGGGCATATTACCTTACCTCTTAAATACTACGAAGTAGGAAACAGATGTTAAAAAGTTGGTTTCATAGGTTGTTCCTGACTTCAGTCCTTCTCACAAGAAGACCAACTAGCAGCTATCCACAGACAAGATATCAAGAGAAAATTCCAGCACAGGGAGGTGAGACTGAAGTATCTCCCTGAATCAAAGGAACCTAGAAGGCCCACATTAGAAGGGGAAGGAGAGTGGCTGCTCTCTCCTCCCAGTGGCTGGCACTGAATCTCTGGCCCCCTCTGAGCCTACAGTCTCTGCAGCGGGGAAAAGAAAACCCAAGTTTGCATCACTCCTCCAATGTTGTAGGACATGTCCTGGGAGTCCTACAACTCCCTAAAGTCTCATCTCAGACATCACTGAGGGAATCTATGGAACTTGGTCACTGGGAATCAGATAGACACAAAGAAGGAGGACAAGGCTTATAGTAGCCAGTGCTCAGATCTTAGGGGACAACATTCTTACCTGTGGTGGTGCCCAAGCAGAGATACCAGCCAGTGGCTCTGACCATCTGTAGAGCTTAGCCAGTGATCCTGTCTAGCTAGGGAGCTTGGTGTGCAGTTCTATCTAATTTAGGTCCCCAGCTTCTGAACTGTGATGTTGGAGAAGACTCTTGAGAGTCCCTTGGACTGCAAGGAGATCCAACCAGTCCATCCTAGAGGAAATCAACACTGAATATTCATTGGAAGGACTGATGCTAAAGCTGAAACTCCAATACTTTGGCCACCTGATGTGAAGAACTAACTGACTCATTGGAAAAGACCCTGATGCTGGGAAAAATTGAAGGCAGGAGGAGAAGGAGACAACAGAGGATGAGATGGTTGGATGGCATCACAGACTCAATGGACATGAGTTTGAGAATGCTCTGGGAGATGGTGAAGGACAGGGAAGCCTGGCTTGCTGTAGTCCATGGGGTCACAGAGTCAGACACAACTGAGCAACTGAACAACAACAAGCAGCCAACAAGCCTACTACTCCCTATGGGGCTACTCCCTATGGCCCCAAGCTCAGGGATAACTGCCCCTAAGAAAGGAACTCCAAGAAGCTCTTTTCCAGGAGGCTGGGACAGGGAGTTCACAGGATGCGGGGAAAGCGAGCCTCCTTCGGGGAAGAAGAGGCAGCTACCCGGCGTGTGTTTGCAAGCCTCTGTTTGAAAGGAATGGGTTTGCTTATACAATGGGTAGACCACCAGATCTTCTCAGAGGACTGAAATTCCAGAGGCAGGGCCGTGTATCTCCCCTTCCCTTTGCGATCCTTGCAAAGACATTCCTAGTTGATAGCGGTACTGACCATGAAGAAGCAAGCAGCAGGAGTGTGTTTGACATGACTGGGTGCCTTCCTGGGCTCAGCTCCTCAAGGGGCCTTTCCTCTTGAAGGAGGTGCCATGTCCTGTTGGGAAGGGGGTTGGGACCTCTTCCCTCCACACTGCCAAAGGGTGGAGAGAAGCTAGCTCTGTCAGAGGTATGAAAAGAGCAATTTGATGGATTTTCAAGCTCTTGCTAGGCTGCACCACTTCAGGGCCCACTCGAGTGAAACAGGCGCCCTGTGGCCCCTAGGTCGGGTATGCAGGTTCACACACAGGGTGTGTTCCCGTCAAAGCCAAGAACTTTCCTGACAGACCTAGGCTCACTAGAGCTCTCCTACAGAGCAAAGGGGATGGAAGAGATGTGTGGAGGTGGCTCTGCCTTTCCCTGTGAGTGTGGGGCCACTCCCTACGGCCCTGCCTCTGGAACTTCGGTCCTCTGATCTGATCTGGAGGTCTTCCATTGTATAAGCGAACCTGTTCCTTCCAAATAGAGGCTTCCAAACACACGCCAGGTGGCTGCCTCTTCTCCCTGAAGGAGGCTCATTTAGAACATACATATGTATGCATACCTGCCAAAATATAGATAATAAAATACCTCTGTGTGCGTGCTAAGTCACTTTTCAGTCATGTCTGACTCTTGGCGACCCTGTGGACTGTAGCCCACCAGGCTCCTCTGTCAGTGGGATTCTCCAGGCAAGAATACTGGACTGGGTTGCCATGCCCTCCTCCAGGGGATCTTCTTGACCCAGGGATCAAACTCACACCTCCTACATTGTCAGACAGGTTTTTTTTATGACTAGGGCCACCTGGAAAGCCCCCAAATACCTCTAGATGTGTTTAAAAATGGTAACAATCCCCCCTCAGAGGTGGGAGTGGCATTGGGGTTCTAGGGGCTGGAGGGGAAATGAAGGAACTTTTTTCTGCAATACTGTTTTCTACCTTTTCTATTTTATATGTATTCAAAAAAGTAAAAATAAAAAATAAACTTAGAACATTTAAGAAAATAATTTTATTTTTTTGGCTGTGCTGTGTCTTTGTTACTGCAAGGGCTTTTTTCTCTAGTTGCGGTGAGCAGGGGCTACTCTTTAGTTGTGGTGTGTGGACTTCTGTTCGTGGTGCCTTCTCTTACTTTGGAGCACAGGCTCTAGGGCGCATGGGCTTCAGTTGTTGCAGCATGTTGGCTCTGTAGTTGCTCTTCTGGGCTCTAGAGCACAGGCTCAATAGTTGTGGCTTGTAGGCTCAGTTGCTCCACAGTTTGTGGAATCTTCCTGGATCAGGGATCAAATCTGTGTCTTCCTGCATTGGCAGGTGGATTCTTTACCACTGAGCCACCAGGGAAAAGCCCCTAGGACATTTAAGAAAAGAAAGAAAAAAACATTTTTTTTTTCTCTTCAAAGATAGAAGATCAGAAGAAGGAAATGGATGGCTTTCTTAGTACACTGTGTAACAATCTACATGAACTAAAAGAAAATACAGTTTCTTCCTTGGCTGAATCACAGAAGGTGTGTGAAAACTTAACTGAAGACATGAAGAAAACAAAGAAAATCCATTCACAGGTATACAGGTGATTTGAGTGTAAAAAGAAAGCTTTATGATCTTTAGATCCCTGTTACAGACGGAATGCTGTATAACTAAATTAGAAACCTTAAAATACTGTCTGCACTTTTGCTTATAACAGTAACTAATATGAAATAATCATGAGTACTTCTCTTGATCAGTTAATAATTGATGATTTGCTACATTCAGAGCAGAGTGAGACAAGACAGTCCTTTCTTCATATCAAGAAGAAAGATGAAGCTGCAGAAATATACCATTGGGAGTACAGTTAGAAGAAAATGATTATAACATTTAAAGTGAACTTGTATCTACATTATAACCAAGGTGACTCTAGTGGTTCCAGAAGCAGCAGTAGCTGTAGTCGTGGCAGAAGGAGACAAAGCTTAGCAGGAGAGGAGAGCCAGAGAAGTGATAGGGAAAGTTATAGGTTGCAATAGATTTATGAACTTAGCCAAGAACAGTGGTGGCAGAGCCTAGCTGCTTCAAAGAAAACACGTTTTAGACAATACTTATGTGTATGGGCAGAAAAACTTGACGAGTATATTTGTGACTGATTGTGTAAGTTTATTTTAGTTTCTGTTCTGTGGAAAGTGTAAAGCATTCCAACAGAGGTTAATATTGAAATTCGTACAAGTAATAGCTAACATTTATTGAGCAACTCACTATGTGTTTATTCCTCCCACCAGTATAGATACAGTTTCTATTACTAGCTCAGTTTTCTATTGAAGAAACTGAGTCCTTGAGAACATCTGAAAATACTTAGATCCTCTTATAGCTATGGTGGTGATTATATTGCCTGAAAGGAATCCATTTTTGGAGGAGCTTTTCTATATGTTTCTAGAACATATTCTTGAAATTTGAAATTACAGCAGTTTCTTATACCTCTTCATAGAGTGTTTGCCTTAAACCTGTCTAGATCTTTTTAGGTATATATTCTGAGGAACACTTATGATGCGAGAAGTATTTTAGCATGAGTGACTTGACTTCCTTGGCTTAAAAGAAGCAGGTTTACTAACTGAACTGTTTCTTAGATATTCTAGGACTTGAGGTTAGCACTGACAAACCTGTTTACATGTAGATAAATCTAATACCTGCATTTCCCTCTACTTTGTGATTAGCAGAAATACTGACATTTTATTCAAAATCAACGGGTTAAATGTGCATTGTCAGCTGCTGTGTTATTCAGAGATGTGTTTCAAGATGCCACATATGAGAAAATGATAAACTCTTTTGACATTAAAATGATCCAGCTAGGTTCTATAAAATGTTTCAGCTATATTAGTTGATAATATTTTTGGACTGCTTGACCCATTAGATATTCAGCATTACTTTTTCTTCTAGTAGTGTTATCAGTTAAGAAGCAACTATGTATATCCATCAAAATGGTTCTCTGTTTGGTATATTTGGTTAGTTCTGAGGTACACCAAAAGTAACTTGTTACTTATAGTTAAAATAGCTTGCTAATTTAAAACTTTGCTAATTATTTACTTTTTTTACAAAAATGCCTGTAATGTGATTATTCCTTTAACATCATTTCTGCTGCCTTCCTTTGTCAGAGAGGTGGAGTTAAAGATCTCTTATCAAGAATGTGCATCATTCTCACCTATGGGAAAATACTTTATATCAGTATGGAGTAAAAAGTTTAACCATTATAATTTCGATCTTTTCCCTCCCCACGCCTTTCTTACAGGAACTTTACCAGTTATTCGATCTTTGGGAGGAGAGGTTCTGTGATTTGGAGGAAAAGTGGAAAAACATCCAGAAGCCAGTTAGCAGTGTTCAAGAAAATACAAAGCAGTAAGCTGTTTTAAAATTCACTTTAGCTTTTCTCTACTTGAAATTCTTTCTGAATAAAAAGTTAAAATAGTACAAATACGATCAACCCACTTTCTCATATGTTTTATTATGTTCATTTTATCATCCTCATTTCCTCTCTCCCCCTGTCTCTGTAATATTATATATTATATTAAATAATCATATAATATTATATAGTATGTTGAAGTGATGTGAAGTGAAAGTTGCTTAGTCGTGTCTGACTCTTTGTGACCTTATGGACTGTAGCCCACCAGGCTTCTCTGTCCATGGAATTCTCCAGGTCAGAATACTGGAGTGAGTAGCTGTTCCCTTCTCCAGGGGAACTTCCCAACTCTGGGATCAAACCTAGGTCCCCTACATTGCAGGTGGATTCTTTACCGTCTGAGCCACCAGGGAAACCCATATAGTTAGTATATTGTATTATATAATATTGCCTGTAGATGAACAATCTTTTGAGTGACAGTGGATACAGATATACATATATTATATAATATATAATACTATATATATATATAATTTTCTGAATAAGTTAAGGTCTTTGTAATCTCCACTTTCCCCCAAATACTTTAGTGTACCCTAAAAACATAAGATACTGTCTTATATAATAATTATTTTATTAAATTTTATTGGAATATAGTTGATTTACAATGTTGTGTTAATTTCAGGTGTACAGCAAAGTGAATCAGTTAAACATATACATATATCCCATTTCTTTTTAGATTCTTTTCCCATGTAGATTATTACAGAATATTAATTAGAATTCCCTGTGTATACAGTAGGTTCTTATTAGTTATTTATTGTAACAATTATCTTAAATTGACAACTACTCTTATCTAATATACATACCTAATTCAAATTTTGCCAATTCTCTCACTAATGTTTTTTACAAGAAAAAAGAAAAAGATTTTCCTCCTGGTCCAGGATTTAATTCAGAATCACACATTGCATTTAATTGCCATGTCTCTTTGAGTCTCTTTTAATTTGGAGTAGTTGCTTAGTCTTTGTCTTTCATGGCTTTTTCTTTTTCCAGGAGCATAGAATATTTATTTAGTAGAGTGTCCCTCATTTGGAGTGGCCTTCATGGTTAGTTGGAGTTGTCAAGAATAACAGAAAAGTAGTGTGCTCTTAGTGCATTTCAGATATCAAGAGGTTTATTTTAACTTTGATAATTTGGGTATAGTGTTGTCCTCTAGATTTCTCCCCTGTAAAGTTCCTTTGCAATTAATAAAGAATTTAAGGAGCGATACTTTGAAACTATATAAGTATCCTGTTCTTAGAATCCATTGATATGTATGTCTGAAATAATTATGATTCAGTTCACTTCAGTTCAGTCGCTCAGTCAAGTCCGACTCTTTGCCACTCCATGAATGGCAGCACGCCAGGCCTCCCTGTCCATCACCAACTCCCGGAGTTTATTCAAACCATGTCCATCAAGTTGGCGATGCCACCAAACCATCTTATCCTCTGTCGTCCCCTTCTCCACCTGTCCCCAATCCCTCCCAGCATCAGGGCTTTTTCCAATGAGTCAACTCTTCTCATGAGGTGGTCAAAGTACTGGAGTTTCAGCTTCAGCATCAGTCCCTCCATTGAACACCCAGGACTGATCTCCTTTAGGATGGACTGGTTGGATCTCCTTGCAGTCCAAGGGACTCTCAAGAGTCTTCTCCAACACCATAGTCCAAAAGCATCAATTTTTTGGTGCTCAGCTTTCCTTATAGTCCAACTCTCACATCCATACATGACCACTGGAAAAACCATAGCCTTGACCAGATGGACCTTTGTTGGCAAAGTAATGTCTCTGCTTTTTAATATGCTATCTAGGTTGGTCATCACTTTCCTTCCAAGGAGTAAGTGTCTTTTAATTTCATGGCTTCAGTCACCATCCGCAGTGATTTTGGAGCCTCCAAAAATAAAGTCTGACACTGTTTCCACTGTCTCCCCATCTATTTCCCATGAAGTGATGGGACCAGATGCCATGGTCTTAGTTTTCTGAATGTTAAGCTTTAAGCCAACATTTTCACTCTCCTCTTTCACTTTCATCAAGAGGCTCTTTAGTTCACCTTCACTTTCTGCCATAAGGGTGGTGTCATCTGCATATCAGAGGTTATTGATATTTCTCCAGGCAATCTTGATTCCAGCTTGTGCTTCATCCAGCCCAGGGTTTCTCGTGATATACTCTGCATATAAGTTAAATAAGTAGGGTGACAATATACAGTCTTGATGTACTCCTTTCCTGATTTGGAACCAGTCTGTTGTTCCATGTCTAGTTCTAACTGTTGCTTCCTGACCTGCATACAGGTTTCTCAAGAGGCGGGTCAGGTGGTCTGGTATTCCCATTTCTTTCAGAATTTTCCACAGTTTATTGTGATGCACACAGTTGAAGGCTTTGGTGTAGTCAATAAAGCAGAAATAGATGTTTTTCTGGAACTCTCTTGTTTTTTTGATGATCCATCGGATGTTGGCAATTTGATCTCTGGTTCCTCTGCCTTTTCTAAAACCAGCTTGAACATCTGGAAATTCACGGTTCACATATTGCTGAAGCCAGGCTTGGAGAATTTTGAGCATTACTTTACTAGCATGTGAGATGAGTGCAATTGTGCGGTAGTTTGAGCCTTCTTTGGGATTGGAATGAAAACTGACCTTTTCCTATCCTGTAGCCACTGCTCAGTTTTCCAAATTTGCTGGCATATTGAGTGCAGCACTTTCACAGCATCATCTTTTAGGATTTGAAATAGCTCAACTGGAATTCCATCACATCCACTAGCTTTGTTCATAGTGATGCTTTCTAAGGCCCACTTGACTTCACATTCCAGGATATCTGGCTCTAGGTGAGTGATCACTCCATCGTGATTATCTGGGTCATGAAGATTTTTTTGTACAGTTCTTCTGTGTATTCTTGCCACATCTTCTTAATATCTTCTGCTTCTGTTAGGTCCATACCATTTCTGTCTTTTATCGAACCCATCTTTGTCTGAAATGTTCCCTTGGTATCTCTAATTTTCTTGAAGAGATCTCTAGTCTTTCCCATTCTGTTGTTTTCTTATATTTCTTTGCATTGATTGCTGAGGAAGGCTTTCTTCTCTCTCCTTGCTATTCTTTGGAACTCTGCATTCAAATGGGTATATCTTTCCTTTTCCCCTTTGCTTTTAGCTTCTTTTCATTTCACAGCTATTTGTAAGGCCTCCTCAGATGACCATTTTTCCTTTTTTTATTTCTTCTCCATGGGGATGGTCTTGATCCCTGTCTCCTGTACAATGTCACGAACCTCTGTTCATAGTTCATCAGGCTCTCTGTCTATCAGATCTAGTCCCGTAAATCTATTTCTCACTTCCACTGTATAGTCATAAGGGATTTGATTTAGGTCATACCTGAATGGTCCAGTGGTTTTCCCTACTTTCTTCAGTTTAAGTCTGCATTTGGCAATAAGGAGTTCATGATCTGATCCACAGTCAGCTCCTGGTCTTGTTTTTGCTGACTGTATAGAGCTTCTCCATCTTTGGCTGCAAAGAATATAATCAATCTGATTTCACTGTTGGCCATCTGGTGATGTCCATGTGTAGAGTCTTCTCTTATGTTGTTGGAAGAGATTGTTTGCTATGACCAGTGCGTTCTCTTTGCAAACCTCTATTAGCCTTTGCCCTGCTTCATTCGGTACTCCAAGGCCAAATTTGCCTGTTACTCCAGGTGTTTCTTGACTTCCTACTTTTGCATTCCAGTCCCCTATAATGAAAATGATATCGTTTCTGGGTGTTAGTTCTAAAAGGTCTTGTAGAACCGTTCAACTTCAGCTTCTTCAGCGTTACTACTTGGAGTATAGGCTTGGATTACCATGATATTGAATGGTTTGCCTTGGAAACAAACAGACATCATTCTGTCATTTTTGAGATTGCACCCAAGTACTGCATTTCGGACTCTTTTGTTGACTATGATGGCTACTCCATTTCTTCTAAGGGATTCCTGCCCACAGTAGTAGATATAATGGTCATCTAAGTTAATTCACCCAACAAAAAATGGGAAGGATACCAACCTCAAGGAAACATACACTGAGTTTCTGCTCCCCACATTACTACCTAATGAGACCATGCCCAACTCTAACCTTTAAGGCAGATAGTAGAATGCAACTTTTTAAGTATGTGGCTAAAGATATTCAAGGGCATCCTGTCCTTTTAAGCTGTTAAAAAGTCACTGTTTTTGTTGAAAGTGGTTTAAAAGTCTGAATCTCAATAGGTAGTCCCACCTGGCATACCACTGTTTCTTAAGCGTGTAGAAAAGAGAAATGCAAATAGAGCTACTGGTAAAGTGAGATAATTGATGCTCAGGTGTTTCAAGTAGTTGCCAGTGACTGGGCTATGACCTGCAGGTTCCCCCAGGTAAAGATAATTTGGCAGAGTCCCAACTTATCCAATATGGCTACAAAGGGAACAATGAGGCTGCTTTCTAAATGAACTGATCTTATACAAATGTCTTAAGACCACCTCTTTCTTAAGAGGTTAGAACAGAAAAGAAATGCCCAAACAATGGCAGTTGTTGTTCAGTCACTAAGTAGTATCCGACTCTTTGAGACCCCAAGGACTGCAGCACACCAGGCTTCCCTGTCCTTCATTCTCTCCTGGAGTATGGTGAAACTCATGTCCATTGCGGAGAAGGCAATGGCAACCCACTCCAGTACTCTTGCCTGGAAAACCCCATGGACAGAGGAGCCTGGTAGGCTGCAGTCCATGGGTTCGTGGAGAGTCGGACACGACTGAACGATTTCACTTTCAGTTTTCACTTTCATGCAATGGAGAAGGAAATGGCAACCCACTCATGTTCTTGCCTGGAGAATCCAGGGGACGGGGGAGCCTGGTGGGCCGCCGCCTATGGGGTCGCACAGAGTTGGACACGACTGAAGCGACTTAGCAGCAGCAGCAGCAGCATGTCCATTGAGTCGGTGCTGCCATCCAACCATCTCATCCTCTGTCTCCCCCTTCTCCACCTGCCTTCGATCTTCCCCAGCATCAGGGTCTTTTCCAATGAGTCAGCTCTTCATATCAGGTGGCCAAAGTATTGGAGTTTTCAGCTTCAGCATCAGTCCTTCCAGTGAATATTCAGGGTTGATTTCCTTTAGGATTGACTGGTTTGATCTGCCTGCTGTCCAAGGGACTCTCAAAGAGTCTTCTCCAATACCACAGTTCAGAGGCAGAATAAAATAACAGTTCAGGGCTCATGCTCTGGCATCATACAGACATGGGTTAAATCCCAGTTCTTCCAGTAAACAGCTGCATAACCATATCTTTTAACATATTCCTATTATGCAAAGTAGGATCAATTACCTTCCTTAAGATTTAAGTATATGGTAACTTCATATGTTAGTATGTTCCTTCCTAAAACTACACCATGACCCATTTGATTGGACCTGCATTTTCCTCACAAGCCTCAGTCAGTAATCTTTAGTGAAGAGCTTTCTAGATGGATGACCTCAATTATTGTGCTTTGAATCTGCAATTTCCCTCTCTGAGAACCACTTTATTTTGAAGTTCTGGTTCTTCAACCCATGCCCTGGGCTTCATCAGTGCAAGTGAAGAAGAGGAGGAGAAATAACAAAGACAGTCGAATTATAAGTAGAACTTACAAACTTTGTAGTTGTGTAAACTTAAAATGGATGCTTTCTTTAAAAATCACAAATTCTGTACAACTACTAGCAATAATTTTAAAAAGTGTTCATACATGTAGGAGGCCCAGGGAGGTACCCTGCCTGTGTTCAGCACCCCCACTTCCCTCTCTCAACTCAGGGATCTTTCTGTATGTTGTAGTGGAATCCGTGGTGTAGTGGGAAACAGAAGAGGGAAAAGTTCCACAGATTCTTCATTTGCGTTTGGTCTCCTTTAGAACCATTACTACTCTCCTAGTTCAGGCAGTAAAGACTAAGTCCCAACCAGTTTCAACTCCCTTACAATCCTGCACAAAGCCACCAAATTAAATCCTAAAATAGCAGTCTTCATGAAGATCCCTTCCCACCTCAGAAACTCTTAATGGCTCCCTACCTTTTATTCACTAGAAAGAGCCCAACTCAAATCCAAAGGCCAGGCTAACATCATCCTACTTTTATAGTACAGTACTTGTTTCCTCCTAATTCCCTGAAGGAAATTCTTTAAGGCTCTGACTAATCTGCTCATTGTGCTCCCAACACAGACACCTGCACACCCAGGAAAGATTATTACACCCATCCCCACACACCTTTCCTTCAAAGGCCAGCCCAGACCGTTCCCCTCCACCCCCCCCCCCCGCATCTTTGCCCCTCAACCATGCTCCCCAAACACACTGTCCAGTCTTCTGACCCTCTCAAGTACACCCCTTTTTACTGGCTATACTCTCGTGGCATCTCAATCCATTCCAACCACTTGGAAGGCAGGCCACGTTCATTACACAGACGGTCATCACTGTGCCCTGCACTTAGTATTTTTTAAACCAGAGGAGGAGTTCAAATAGTGTATCTACATAGGGCAAGACATACTGTCCATCTTTGATAATTCCCCTTTTTTCACAGTAAAGGGTATTCAACATTCACTACAAAGCTGAAAATTACCTGTTAAGGAGTTTATTAAGAACAGTTATTCAGGGTAGAGATAAAAGAGACTTGGACAAGAGTGGAGGCCAGAAGTGATAAAAACAACAGGTCTGCATTGGACAAGGAGAACAAAGGAATCAAAGGTCTGGTTAGAACCACGTGTCTCAATGAGAAAGATCAGGGTGGAGGTAAGGCGGGGATAGGGTGAAGAGTTCCATTTTGGATAGGTTCATTTAGATGCTGGTGAGCCATCTAAGAGGAGATATCAGTAGACAACCGGCTATGCAGGATGAGATGACCATTCATCTAAACTGTAGATATGTCGATTCCTTGGGGAAAGAAGGTAGGTTAATAAGAAGAGGAGCACTTAACGAGGCCTGTGAAATTTCCACCCCATCTGGCCATCATCACGTCATCACTTAGGAACTACAAAGATACCTAGGTTCCTGTGGGCTAAGGATGGTCCCAAAGCAAAGTTCCCAGAGCCGAGTATAGCACAGGCCCATGATTCTTTATTTCCCGGGTCTGCGACCCACATCTAATCTGGTCGAGTAACTGTAAACATTGCCAAAACGCCCAGAGTACTCCTATGGAAGCAGGCAGTCACTGAGCGTGAGAGGAGCCGGGTAGCGTTGTCTGCAGGGAGTTGTAGGCTGATGGCCGAGGGCGTTTGCGCAACCTCCTTGAGAGGTCTGCAGGATGCTGCTGCCATGTAGATTGAGCCTGCAACAGCTACTGCAGGACCATGGTTAGAAAATGCAAATCTGACCTCGTTTTCTTGCTTGGAATCATTTGGCAAGGACGCGTTCTCATCACTCAAAGGACAAATTCATAGTCCTAAAGTAACATTCAGGGTCTTTTTCATCACGATTTAGTACCCGTGGTAGCCTTAACATTTCCTAATTATTCTTCAAGACGATTCTGGACGCTTCCTCCGAGAAAGGGGCTTGCTTTGGACCTCTCTTTTCTGTGCTTCCACAGCACTATCTTACAATTCTCTAATATCATTTACAATCACGGCTAGGTTTCCCGAGTGCTTACATGGGAGTTCTAACCTAAAATATTTACCCTCACCAGCTCATTAATTTTCACACAACTGAGACAGTTGCTATCAGTCCCATTTTGCAGATGAGGAAACTCTGGTCTACAGACGTCAGTTCACTACTCAGGGACAGTCTCCCACTAGACTATGGGTTCCAGGCTGGCACCGAAAGACCAGCTATTTGCTTTTCCGCGGGCCACGCCCTGGGGCGGGGTCTGGTGACTACACCGCTTCCCATGGTGCTTTGCGCGTCAGCGCTGCCACGGCCCGGCCAGTCGGCTCCTTTTTAAAGTGAGGAGCTGAGTGGTTGCTCGGTTTCCTGGGCTTGGGACGGAGACTAGGTTTTTGACTGGAAGGCTCGGGCTAGTGCGGGGCAGACGCCACGGTCAGTCATGGTTCCTGGGCGATAGCGATTTCCGCGTGCACGCCAGCACCCGGCAGGGGAGGAGGGTACCTAGGTCAGCGCCGGCCGCCAAGCCGCTCCATGCCTCACGGCGCCCGAGTCCGTGACCCGGCCTTCTTAGAGGACAGTTGTGGCGTCTCAGCCGAATTCATCTACGATGAAGAAAGATGAAAAGGGGAAGAACATCGAGGAGGTGGTGGTGAGATGCAGGTAGGGTGAGCTTGCAGGGTTCCGAGCCCTGGGCTTTGCTGCCGGGCTCCTTCCTGCGCGGTCCGAGGAGAGGGATTTTGTTTGCAATTTTCTGAAGGAACCAGACCTTCCTGTTTCATAGTTTCCTGCGTTCTTTTCGAGAAAAATGACACCCGGTTACTGTGAGGAGTCAATTAGTGTTTTGTTTTGTTTTTCCAGAAGAAAGGATATCTGTAACTGAGTTTATAGTTTAAACTGCTATTGAGGAGAAGTTCGTCGCCGTTTTTTAGTGAAATGTGGTTTGTTTTTTTTTTTAAAATACTGTAGACAAAGATTTAGGTGTCATTCTGTATGCCACTCCTTGCAGTTGATCAGTTTGGAAACGACTCCACACCTACTAAACAGATATAAAACAACACTTTTAAGTTGTTGTTACCATCCTCTCCATCATCTCTAAAAAAGTAATCATTTACTTCTTCACTTTGTTCTAGAAGCAATATTTTCTTAATCCTTAGTAAATAAATAAACATCATTGTTGTTAAAAATATAAGTTGTAGAATGAGTTTATGTTTTAAAAAATCAGGGAGACAACTAAAGTTGTGCTACATTTTCCAGTGGGTGGGTGAAGGTGTTCAGCTTTCTCCTGATTAGTTCCCGCATCACTTCCCAGCTTTAAAATGCGGTAGGAGAGGAAGAACATACTTGAACAATCTATTGCTTAACCAAATATTGGATTGATTTGGCTTTTTAGACGCCCTGCACAGTCTGCTGGTATATGTGTATTTTGTGTGTCTATTTTTGTTGCTGTGATATTAAAAACTCTACCAACTCTCAGAAACTTTTCTGTAAATCCAAACGTATTCTAAAAAGGTTATTTTAAAAGTGTATTAACAAACTTTCTTAGGTTATTGCCTACACAGCTTTGGTGGCTTGAGTTGTACATATCAAAGGTAATAGCTAACTCTAAAGTAGGTGCCTGAGAGGACACTTGTCTGGCCAATTACCGAAGTCTAGCCAATTACCTGGAGAATCCCAGGGACGGAAGCCTGGTGGGCAGCCGTCTATGGGGTCACACAGAATTGGACATGACTGACGTGACTTAGCCGCAGTAGCAGCCAATTACCAGTTGCACTCTGGGGCCTCTGTTAATGGTTACTTGTCTTGAAGGTTAAAAAAAACAGCCCATGTTCAAATACAAATTTTTATATGATTTTGATCACTTAATAAAGTCAAGCAGTATTACCTTTTCTGTGTGGCTTTATTTTCTTTAATTTCATTTTTATTGTTAGTTAAAAAATAGGTCAGACCTATGAAAAATTATAAAGAACAATATACCAAGCATCTGTGTTTAGAAACAGAAGAATCATTACAGCTAGAATCCCATTGTATCCCTCCGCATCCCTTTCCTCTACCTCAAGAGTTGAACATTATCCTGAATTTCATGTTTATTATCTCCATACATTTAAAGCCTTAACTTAAAAGAGATTTATTTTATTGCTAATGAAAAGTGCTTAGGTAGTGTCCATTGTTTACAATAATTTCAGTATAAAGAGATGTTTTTCTTTTCAGGTTAGCCTTTTCTTTTTCAAATAGCCCTCCTACTGCAAGGATTTCTGTTCTTGGTGTGGTGGTGGTGGTGTGTGTGTGTGCTCAGTTGTGTCCAGATCTTTGCGACCCCATGGACTGTAGCCCACCAGGCTCCTCTGTTCATGGGATTTCCCAGGCTAGAATAGTGGAGTGGGTTGCCATTTCCTTCTCCACGAGATCTTCCTGACCCAGAGATTGAACGAACCTGTGTCTCTGCTGTCTCCCGCCCTGGCAGGTGGATTCTTAACCACTGCGCTACCTGGGAAGCCCAATGTGTCCTTAAACTTTACTAAATAAACAACTTATGCCCTTGAGGGTTATCAACTCTTTTCTCAAAGGGCCCAGAGAGTAAATATTTTAGGCTTTTCAGATTACATGTGGTTTCTGTCACATCCTCTTCCTCTTCTCTGATTTTTTTCCCCCAGTTTTAAACTCTTTATGGCAACAGTTTATGATTACCTAAGAGATCAGCCTGGGAAATCCCATGGACAGAGGAGCCTGGTAGGCTACAGTCCATGGGGTTGCTAAGAGTCGGACACAACTGAGCGACTTCACTTTCACTTTTTACTTGCATGCACTGGAGAAGGAAATGGCAACCCACTCCAGTGTTCTTGCCTGGAGAATCCGAGGGACAGGAGCCTGGTAGGCTGGTGTCTATGGGGTCGCACAGAGTCGGACATGACTGACGTGACTTAGCAGTAGCAGTAAGAGATCAGCCTAAGGGCTTCCCTCGTAGCTCAGTTGGTAAAGAATCTGCCTACAATGCAGGAGACCTGGGTTTGATCCCAGGGTCAGGAAGATCCTCTGGAGAAGGAAATGGCAATCAGTCCAGTATTCTTGCCTGAAGAATCTCATGAACAGAGGAGCCTGGCAAGCTATAGTCCATGGGGTTGCAAGAATTGGACACGACTTAGCAACTACACCACCAAGAGATCCGCAAAATTTTAAGAGAGATGACTTCAGTTTTTGATTACAATGAATGCAATCTTTATGATAACCTAAGAAATAAGCAAAATTTTAAGAGATGACTTCATTTTTTTATTACAATGAATACAATCTTTATGATGTTCTTGTTCAGTAGCTATATGAATATTTATGGAGTGAATGAATGAATTTAGTGGACAGGACTGTTTTTTTAATCCTCAGTCTTTCTTTACCATTTTGGTTGTTTGAATTTTAATCTGACTGTAGTAAAGGCATTAGTGTTAGTCACTTAGTTATGTATGCCTCTGCGATTGCATGGACTGTAGCCCGCCAGGCTCCTCTGTTCATGGAAATCTCCAGGCAAGAATACTTGAGTGAGTAGCCATTCCTTTCTTCAGGGTATCTTCCCTACCCAGAAATTGAACCCAGGTCTCCTGCATTGCAGGCAGATTCTTTACTTTTGAACCACCAGCGAAAGTCAACTACAATTGATGGTTTTGCTAGTATCATCAGCAGCAACCTTGCAATTTCTAATTAAAGAAGTCTGGATAGGAAAATAACTGGTTGGAAGTACTCTTTATCGCAGTATAAACAGTCCCTAAAGCTCCTTTGTGGGGGCTTTGATAACTTTTAGGAGTGTGTGACTTGTGGGAATTTCTACTACTTTGCCTAAACAACTTGAATGGTATTCATTTGGTAATTGAATCACACATCCAGACTAGATCAGACCAATTGGAAAAGCTTTAACCTCAGGAGAGCAATTCTGCATACTGTGACTTGTGCGTTGTTAGGTTTCAGCACATTTAACAAATGACAGCATGACAAGATAGTACTTGGAAGTTACTGAGTTAAATTTCTCAGGATCACAAGTGTGGTCTGACAAGTCAAATATGGGGGTGGGGCATGCCAGAGGACATTGAGGTATTCTTAACAACATAAATAGCAGTTTGGTTAGTCTAGTGATGAGGGGAAAGATAACTTCATGTTTGGCATTTCCTGTCACAGTATGTGATAATGAATTGGAAAAGTGAACTCAGGGCAGGAATACTCTCCCTTAGGCTCAGATTTCTGTTAAGTATGTCAGTATCTTATGGATGCTACTCTGTGGACTGTGGTTCTTTTTAGCTTTCCTTTCGTTCCCCTAAGGATGACATTTATTAAGCAGTGTAGTATAACAGATATTAATATTTGAGTGTCTGCTAAGCAGAGTAGTAGACGCTGGGGAAACAGTAAATTACATAGGACTTGTTTTCCCACATTTGGGGGTTGGTACTGTTACCAACCTTTTAATTTTCAAATGAGGGGACAGGCACAAAGGGCTCCATTGCCCGGGCAGACTGGATGAAGAGTCCTCATTCTACTGAAATGCCTAAGGAGGCTTTTATCTTATTTTACTTCACATAGAGTCTTTCCCATCACACCTCCTCTATCCTGCTCTGTCCTAATCAGGGCCCCATTAAGTTTCTGCTGTATGTTCCTACAGCACCTTTTACTTCCCCTTACTAAACGTCATCTCTCTTATAATCACTTGTTTTATATTCCCCAATAGACCTCAGTGTCTTGAGGACAAATTGAATTAACACATGTGAAACACTTGGAACAGTGAGTACCTGGCACATAGTAAGCACTCTATGTATTAGTCATTATTTTAATATATTGTTTATTTTGTGCCAGTTATCCCTTGGCAGGTTAATACTTTGGATGCAAATTTGGCATGTTCTTTCTACTGCATCATAACCTAACTTGGCTGGATTCTAGGAACAGTGGAAATAAAATTCTGAAAAATAATTTTCACCTTTTTACAAATTAATTCTCTTAGTGTCTACTCCAAGAAACTGTCAGAATTGTACATGTCTTTCAAAACTTTTGAAACTAATTTTATTTCTGGCAATTGAAACCCTTAAAATTCTGCTGTCTGCTTTAGCAGTGTCATTTAGGCCCCATTTAATCTCTGTCACCAACAGTGTAGTTAAAACTTCCCATTGTTCTTCTCTGAGATATTAACAAAAATGTCTTCAGTAACCTGATAACTAAGAGTTCTTAATTCTTAAGTGAACTTACTTACAAAACAGACTCACAGACTTAGAGAACGAACTTATGGTTGCTGGGGAGAAGGGATAGTTAGGGAGTTGGGAATCGATAGGGACACACTGCTATATTTAAAATGGATAACCATAAGAACCTGGAACTCTGCTTAATGTTAAGTGGCAGCCTGGATAGGAGAGGAATTTGGGGGAGAATGGTTACATTTATATGTATGGCTAAGTCCCTTAGCTGTTCACCTGAAACTATGACAACAGTTTTAATTGGTTATATATACCCCAATACAAAATAAAAAGTTAAAAAGAAGAAGAGTTCTTTAATAACCTTGTGTGTTTCATTTTACAGACCATTTAATTTGGCAGACGGAAAACTAATGTCCATTTGGTAATAGAATGGGATCATGTGTGGAAGGAAGTTAGTGTTCCAACTGGAGGACTGGTGGACAAAAGCTCAAGGAAAACATACACTTTTGATACGGTACTTACTTCCTAAAGTGCTGCTACTTCTTATTATCCACTAATGTAAAATTATCCTAGTATGTATATTTTCTGTAGGTTCTGGTGTAGTTAGAAATTTCAGTCGATCCTTTGAGTTGTCAAATGGTTTCTACTGGGCTGGATAAGTTAATATATTAAAAACAATTATTAAGGTAATTTTGAAGTTTTTTTTTAAGAAATGCCTTTTGTTTTTTGGCTAGGTTTTTGGAGCAAATACTAAACAAATTGACGTTTAGTGAAGTGGTGTTTGTCCAATTCTGGATGAAGTTATTATGGGCTATAATTGCACTATTTTTGCGTGAGTGAAGCACTTTTCAAATTGATGAAAAGTTTTAGATGCATGTAATCAATGTTTTTGTTTAACACTTCTGTTAATTTTGACAGATATGGCCAAACCGGCACTGGAAAAACCTTTACAATGGAAGGTGAAAGGTCCCCTTATGAAGAGTATACTTGGGAGGAGGTATTTATTGTTTATATCAGACTTCTGTCTCTAAAGTGGCTCAAGTGCAGCTGAATAAAACTCGGTTGGACGCCTCTGTCTGAAATAGATCAGAGTACCATGTCAAACATGAATTTAGAATAAACTACTAGTATAATGATATTGAAGTATATGTAATGGCTTTTGTTTAAGAAATATAAAGTCTTACTGGGAGAGAGAGGAGCAATACATATGGTACAGTTAGATGAGGAGAGAAGGGTCTCTTTGGGGCAGAAGGTTGGAGCAGACTATTGTGGGAAAGTGGAATGTGAGTAGGACTTGAAGGGGAAGGCTTTGCAGTGAGGAAGTGAGTCTTGTAAAGTTAGCATAACCATGGGAGCAGTATGGTACTTTATTAATGATGACTTTGAGTGTGAAATTAAGATCACTGTATTGTTGAAGATTATAGGAAGCACATGGTACATTTCACAAAGAAATGTGTTTAAACCTAAATGAGTTTAATGACTAATATTTTCCAAATTACCAACATTTAGGTAGATCCTTTCTTCTAATGGTTGGGACATTAACTTACTTTATGCATGGGTAATAGTGTTATGGAATTGTAATCATAGAAAATATGAAATAGGCTTAAAGCACAGTTTCAAAATTTATAGAGTCATAACAGTTTTATTAAGGATACTTAGATATTTGAGAAACAACTTTGTTTTATGTCGGAAATAGGGAATATACTGTTAGATGAGCCACTTTTCTGATTAAAAGAATGGTACTATGTTCTCATGAGAAAAGTTGGAGAGGATTATTGAACTTGGCTTTATAAGGAACTTGATTCAGTTGGTTTCTGTATAATGCTCAGGCATGAAGTAGCTGACTGGAATGACAGATTTGTGGAAGGTGTAAGGAAGAATAATTTTTATTGAACAGATTGTTGTAAATGGCTTGTAAGTGATCTGGCTTCTCTAACATTAGTCAGCTTTTTAATTTTTTTTTAAACCTGTTTTGACATATTTATGTTTAAATATACTATAAAGAAGGCCCTTGTTATATATGAGTTTTAACTATTGCCGTAAATGCTATTCTTTAGGTCTTTATTAATATTATAATTTCAGGATCCTTTGGCTGGTATCATTCCACATACTCTTCGTCAGATTTTTGAGAAACTTACTGATAATGGTACTGAATTTTCAGTGAAAGTGTCACTATTGGAAATCTATAATGAAGAGCTCTTTGATCTCCTTAATCCGTCTTCTGATGTTTCTGAGAGACTGAAGATGTTTGATGATCCCCGTAACAAGGTAACTTGAGTCTTTGACAATGAAATGTCTCCAAATGTTAATGTGTGATATTTTGATATATATTTAAACCAATTTAATTGATGCTCTTCTGATATTTGGTCAGAGGGGAGTGATAATCAAAGGTTTAGAAGAAATTACAGTGTACAACAAGGAGGAAGTCTATCAAATTTTGGAGAAGGGGGCAGCAAAAAGGACAACTGCAGCAACTTTGATGAACGCCTACTCTAGGTAAGAAAGCCCTTGTTTCCCCCACTGCTCCATTTTGGTTTCAAGAAGAATATCCAAACTTGGGAAATCAAATTGAGGTGTGTCAAGGTATGTGAGTCACACATCTAGATTGTGTGCTGGATTGCTTGCCTTAGTAATTGGCTTGAGGTTTATAAGGAGAGCACCAATATTGGGAGAATGTTGAAAGGAGGACAAAGATAAGTTGAATTTGAGCAGAATTATTAAGTTTTTTTAAGTAGAAGGTTTATTTTCCCAAATGAAATTATACATGGGAGCCCTGATTAAAATGTGGCTGGGGTAGTTGATTTGGCAGTGGGATACTCAGGGGCTTACCTCCTCAGCCTTCAGGAGGTTTGCCCTGAGTACTTTTCTGGAGCCCCTAAGGATACTTAGAATACAGTTTGAAAATCCCTTATTTGAGTAAAGATTAGAAGAAAACCAAATGACCTGTTTTTTTTTTTCTCCAGCTTAATAGAGGTATAAATGACAAAATTTTATATATTTAGGTTGCACAGCATGACTTTTTTCTTCCCAAATGGCTTCATTTTAATGTAGGAAGACACATGATCACTAACAATACACATGATCACTAGTACAGGCTTTCAAGGGGAGAAAGAGGCATATTTGATAGAATCCCTTATAAGATGAATCCCAGACTCTAGAAATGCACTTTACCAAATCAGAGGTGATTTTTTTTTTTTTTTGCTCGTCTTTGAAGGAAACATCAGAATGGAATTGAAAGAGTTGTAGGTTAGGAGTTAGATATATGTGCTTAGTTCCAGTTCTGCAGTTAATTAAGTATGTTACTTCAGGTAGTTAAACTTACCTGAATATCATTTTCCTTGAACTGCAAAATGACTTTGAGGTCTTGCTCTCTTACAGTTGCTCTCTTATAGTCGGACATTTCTACAATATGCTATAGCAGTTATAATTGTAGCTCTATATAAATATGTGTGTATTTAAAGAAAGAAGAAAAATAGCATAACATGAAAGTAATCAGTATCATGGAATTATGGGTGATTTTATAATTTAAATTTCCTATAATACCTTTCTATTAAAAATGGAGTTATAAACAAATCATAGAATGAAGTTTCCATTTGAATTAAATGTTTGCTTTATAACTTAACTTGATTTAGACTTTGGAAGAATGAATTTAAGAAAATTTGTTTCTCTAAATACTTTTCTCTGAAATATAAAATTCCCATTCTGTAAATTTGAATAATTTAAAATTTCCTAATATTCACTGAAGACTGGAGTAAAGGTATCTTTTTATCAATGTATGTGATAAGGAAAAGAAACGTGATTCAGTTTTCCAAAATCAGAATTGACTTTTATGCTTAGTAGCCTTAATTCTATTATCTTGGATTAGGAATGGGCAAATAATGGTAGGAAAACATGAGATATATTTTATAATTCACATCTATAGTTTATATTTCTCCCTGTGTCCCTCCCCTTTTCTGTTATTTAAAATAGCTTAAATAATTTTGTAAAAATGATACTTATAAAATTTTCCAAGTCACATGAAAAGTACAAATGAGAAAATTAGAAATTACCATATTCCAACCATCAATGACATTAACAAACAGAATGTTCTTCATCAGATATTGATACAGAAAGGAATGCTATCTTTGGTTCTCTGTATTGTTTTTTATATCACTAAGATAAAAGTTGAGTGTCAGTATACAGCATAAGATGGACTTTGGAAAACCTTGTAGTCTAGCAGTGATTACTTGTGGTGTTTCAGTGAACACTACTATTTACTACTTGTGCTGTTCAGAGGAAGGACCTATCTGTCTCTGGTGACCTTCTCAAAGCAGAGCAATGTACTTTTAGGACAGTTGACACTGAGGGGGAGTGATCTGGTGGCTTGCCTGATGCTGCTTGAGTTTAAGGTAATGATGTATTTCAAGTGGTTCTTAGAAATAGATCAATTGCAAGCCATCTCTTCTGACACACCAGGCAGATGTTCAAACACTATACCACATCCAGCTTTCGGAGGTGCCTGAGGATTCTGTCATTTAAGCTGTTTTCAGGTAGATTAGTATTGGTTTCTTCTGTGCAGGCAGCAGGACCAAGAAAGCCAAAACCTAGCATCATTCTATCCATCCACTGTCTTCCAAAATCTTTTTTTTTTTTTTCCAAAATCTTATTATTATCCTGTCTGATAATATCTTTCTCTACCCTGGTGGATTTAGACCTTTCTTCGTTGTTTTCATTATGTTACAGAAGGAAAACAAATAATGTTTTGCATTATAATGATTGGGCAACTTGTTCTTGTTTTCTAGTTGATCCCACTCAGTTTTCTCTGTTACAATACATATGAAAGAAACTACAGTTGTTAAAATTGGAAAGTTGAACTCGGTAAGCATCAACTGTAATACCCCTGTTCATTCTTTCAGTTTTCTTTTCTTTTTTTTTGTAGTTTTATTGAGGTATAATTGACAAATAAAATTATGTATTTAAAATGTACAGTGTAGCAGGATATCCTTTCACTTGGCTGAATAATATTCAAGTGTGTGTGTGTGCATGCACATCATGTCACATCTTTATTCATTTGTCAGTGGGTACTTAGGCTGTTTCCATACCTTGTTTATTATTAACAGTGCAGTGAATGTGGGAGTGCAGGTATTTTTTGAGATAGAGATTTCATTTTCTTTGCATACATACCCAGAAGTGGGATTGCTAAGTCAAATGGTAGTTCTCTTCCACTGTTTCTTCTTTCTCACCTCATAGAGCAGTTTGAAAATTGTGTATTTAGAGACAGTACTTTTGTAGTCACTGGGTTATTGGTTTTGTAGTGGGTTGTTATTTGTAGGAAATTATTTTACTGGCTATTTAATATCTTTATGTACAATATGAGAATGAAAGTCTTCTATTCCAAATCCATAGACTGAGGACTTATTTTTATTTTTAAAATTCAAGGTTGATCTTGCAGGCAGTGAGAACATTGGCCATTCTGGAGCAGTTGACAAGAGAGCTCAGGAAGCTGGAAATATCAATCATTCCCTGTTGACTCTGGGAAGGATTATTACTGTTCGTGTAGAAAGAACACCTCATGTTCCTTATCGAGAATCTAAACTGATTAGAATCCTCCAGGATTTTTTCAGGGGACGTACAAGAACATCTATCATTGCAACATTTTCTCCTGCATCTCTCAATCTGGAGGTAAGGTCTTACCTGTCACTTTTTTTGGCTGTGCTGTGTGGCTTGTGGGATCTTAGTTTTCAACAAGGGATTGAACCTGGGCCCTCAGCAGTGAAAATTTGGAGTCCTAAACACTAAACTGCCAGAGAATTCCCTATCATGTATAATATTTTTAGAGTTAACTAATTGGCTTCATTCATTCTGTACTACAGTAAAAATAATCTGGACATTGTATGTGATGGACACACAGAGGAGAACACCACTGAAATATTGTCTTTCTCCTTGCTGGCACTTTTCAATCTTAAAAAGCTAGTTACTTAGTTGTATTTTTCCAGTCTTCAAAGATAATTGCTGTGGTCATTAGCAGTGAATGGTTTAACTGAGGCCTTAGAAGCGGGTTAAGCAAATAGTAGTGCTTTAGAGGCTGCTTAGAGATCCCTAAAGATGGGGCTAGATGTGGGGGTACATGTAGGAAAACCAAGAGAAACAACAAAGATGGTAAAGTCTACTTTAATTTTACTGGATTATCTTCTTTAAGCAGAATTAGAAAAGCTTTTATAAAGTCTCTTAACTCCCTCTTTCATTTTAAAAACTATCTTTGTTGAGAAATGATTTGTATACTATATAATGCATCCATTGAAAGTATATAATTAGGTGATTTTACTATATTCATCGAGCTATGCAACTGTCACCCAAAATCTAATCATTTTTATCCTGGAAAGAAACCCTGTAACCTATTAGCAGTCACTCCCCATCAGTTTCCATTTCCAGCCCTAGGTCACTATTAATCTACTTTCTTTAATCTATAGCTTTGCCTATTCTGAATATTTTATATAAATGGAATCACATAATAAGTGTTCTTTCGTTTCTGGTTTCTTTCACTTGGCATAATGTTTTCAATGTTCATCCACGTTGCAGCGGGTATCAGAACTCATTCCTTTTGGTGGGTGAATGATAGGGATATAGGACATTTTGTTTATTCATCAGTTGATGAAATTCATTGAGTTTTTTTTTTCTAAAGAGCTTGAGACTAAAACAAAAAATTATTAGATTAAATTATAGTAAAGTTAAAGACCCTGAAACTTGAAGAGTGAAAAATAAGGATGTTTTAAACAGTCCTCTATTGTATTTATTTGCTTAATTGGAGTATAGTTGCTTTAAGAACATTCCTCATTTATAAAGGTTGGGTATGGTAGTATTAGTGGGTAAAGGTTTATATTAGATATAACCAAAAATTATTGTGTTATTGTATAGTACATTTTGGATAACAGAACTACATTATTCTCATATCTTCAGTAATTGGCCTTTTCTTTTCATCACAGGAAACTGAGCTCATTGGAATATGCTCTTAGAGCAAAGAACACACTCAAGCCTGAGGTTAACCAGAAACTCACCAAGAAAGCTCTGATTAAGGTAATTGTGAATTTTTATAGAGTAATAGAAATTTGTTTGACAAATGTGAAAATGAGGAACTGAAATAGATAATTGTTTTTAAAAATTTATTAAATTACCTTTGTGATAAGGCTTTTCATTTAATGGTTTGAACTGAATACCTGTGTGTTAAAATGCTTTTTCTAATTTTAATAGATGACCTTATAAGCTCTATCCAGTCAGTAAAATTTAAGCATATAATGGTACTTCAGTGCAGTTTTAATTAGCATTTCCTTAATGAATAGTGATATTCAGCATCTTTTCTCAAGCTTATTATCCATATGTATATCTTCGTTTGTGAAATGTCTATTTAAATCCTTTGCCAGTTTTTAATTGGGTTGTCTTTTTATGAAGTTGTAAAGGATTGTTCATATTTTCTAGATATGATCCTTTATGAAATAATTTGTAAATATTTCCTCCCAGTCTGGCTTGTCTTTTCCTTTTATTGGTAGTGGGTTTTTTTGTTTGTTTGTTTCTGTTGAGACAACTGTAGATTGACATGCAGTTGAAAGAAGTAATACAGAGAGATCCTTTGTACATTTTATTAAACTATATAGTAAAATCACTGCAGGGACACCGTTAATAGCAATTCATTGGTCTTATTCCCCAATTTTCCTGGTACTCATGTGTGTGTGTTTAGTTAGTTCTATACAATTTTGTCATGTGTAGGTTCATAGAGCCACTATCACAGTCAAGATACTGAACAGTCCCATCTCGGCAAGGATTCCTCACTGGCCTTTTATAATCACTTCCTTCCCACTCTGACCTCCCGACCATAATCTTTGCTATCCAATGGTCTGTCCTCTATTTCTAAACCTTTGTCATTTTAAGAGTGTTATTGAGTGAAATCATACAGTATGTAAACTTTGGGGATTGCTTTTATCACTCAACATAATTCCCTGGAGGTTAACCTGAGTGGTGCATATCAATAGAGCTTTGCTTTTTAATGCTGAGGAATATTCCATGGTATGTATATACCACCCGCCTGCAACGCAGGAGACCCCAGTTCAATTCCTGGGTCAGGAAGATCCCCTGGAGAAGGGATAGGCTACCTACTCCAGTATTCTTGGGCTTCCCTGGTGGCTCAGACTAAAGAATTCACCTGAAATGCGGGAGACCTGGGTTTGATACCTGGGTTGGGAAGATCCCCTGGAGGAGGGCATGGCAACCTACGCCAGTATTCTTGCCTGGAGAATCCCCAAGGACAGAGGAGCATGGTGGGCTACAGTCCGTGGGGTAGCAAAGAGTCAGACGCAACTGAGCGACTAAGCACAGCACAGCACGGCACATGTGTAGTATACCACACATAGTTTGTTGTCAGATTCACCTGTGAAAGACATACGGGCTGATTTCAGTTTTTCACAATTGAAAATAAAACTGCTTTGATCATATTTGTTTATAGTAATTTGTGTACATGTAAACTTTCATTTTTCTGAGATAATTGCCAAAGAGTATAATTGTTGTGTTGTATGGTAATTGAATGTAAATTTTCTCTCTCTCTTTTTTTTTTTTTTTTTTTTTTTAAGGACTGCCAGTTGTTTTAAAATGGTGAGCTTTCTATTATGTTGATTAGATATTATGTATATCCTCACTAATACCACAGTTTTAATTAATTACTCGTTTTTAAATAACTCTTGGAATCAGATTGTTTAAAGGGAAGCTTATATGAGCAAACCTTTCTTGATAAAGGGTGTCAAAATTGTCAGGATCTGAGAAAAACTACAGTGATTTTTATATTCATTATTTTTTAAAGGCCATGCTGTTTTATAAGCATTCATTTTATTTTAGACACTTGAATTTTTGAACCCTATTGCTATTATTCAATCTAAAAATATTTAACAGTAATTTATTATGATAAAATATTCAGTCATTGTTTAAAAATTCCAGTTGTTTCAGTGTAGACTTTTAATATTTTGTTTTAGGATCCAAATAAGGCTTGCCAAAATTAGTAGTTGGATTTTGAGACTTGATAGAGTCAAATTTTATCTTATTTATATATTTTTGGCCAAAATACTTCATAAGTGGTGGTATATTCTCCTACTTGGAAGCACATAATATCTGGTTCTTTCCCTTTTTTGGTAAGGGATTGATTATATTCAAGTGACCTGATCCACTAGTTCTTTAAGGGTTGCAAAATAATAATTTTTGAACCGTTCTTCCTTAGTTGATTGCTGGACTAACTCTATAAAAAGGAACATTCCCTCAGCTCCCCAAGGCTGTAGTTCTTATAGAAAGACAGGACAAATGCTTGATTCATTTCCTTTGACAGTTTGGAGAATAATGGGTTGGTTTCCCAGCTTTCTTAACATCATTATAAACTCATGGATTTAGAATATTTGTGCTAACAATTGTAGTTAATAACCTCATTGACGTTCAAATTGTTCCTTCTCAGGCCATTGGGTACCTTTTCAGTGGGTTCTTGAATCTTTTTTGTTGGCCTAAGCTTCCTTCACTTCCTTCCTATTTTGTTTTACAAGATGTTCCAGGTTCATCTTGAATGTTTCTTGCCCCAGTCCTGGAGTCAGACACTTCCCTAAGAAACCCTCACACGAAATCCTTTTCTTGTGAGATGAGATTTGGAGACCAACCTGGCTAGTGGAGGTTGTTTTTTTCTTCAGAAGCCTGTGTTTTTATAGTGAATGAAAGCTATTGGCTTTATTCTAACCATATTAATATTGAATGAAAAGTAAGGTTGTGACTTTTTAATCACATATTTTTATGCTTTAAAAAAGATAAGAGGGCTAACTTTGTTTTATTTATTATAAATCTTCCCCAAACTGAATGAAAAAAAAGTGAAGTGCTAATCTGACACAATATTCTTCTTGCATAGGAATATACAGAAGAGATAGAGCGTCTGAAACTGTATCTTGCTGCAACTCGTGAAAAAAATGAGTGTACATGTCTGAAGAAGATTTTAGGTAAGCCCTTGGTTATGGAAATTAATTTCTAAGAATGTACAGCAGAGGGAGTGTGGTCAGTAGTATTGTACTACCTTTGTGTGGTGACAGTTGATAACTAGACTTATTGTGGTGATCATTTTGTAATGTATAAGAGTATCAAATCACTATGTTGTACACCCAAAACTAATGTGATATTGTAAGTCAATTATACTTCAATTAAAAATTATTTACCTAAACTATATCATTCATTTAATAACAATGTTGCATCCCTCTTGTACATTTAATATAGGAAAGCATTTCAAATATCTCATCTACTTTGAAGAGCTATTTACAATAAAGAACTGACAAAAGACTGTTAGAATGAACTCTCTTCTCATACCACCTCAACTTTATCTTTTCCTTTAATCAATATCTCTAACAAATAGTTTGAGGAAATCTACATTCTTAAAATTCTTTGTCATTTAAGCACAATGTGGAATAGAAAATGGTTGGTAGTTACGAAGGAACTAGAAGAATGCAAACGACAGCACTCACTTCTGACACTTGCTAATCTCAAGAAATCAGAGAGGCTTGTTAAAGCAGACCAGAATTGTCTGGTGCAAAATGTCAGTAGTGTTAAAGCTGAGAAGCTGTGCTCTAGAGAAGAATCGTTTATCTCATGAGGACTTTTGTGGTGGTGTGATAGTGGTATGTGTGTTGGGGTGTGTATTGGGGTCTGTGTGCTGGGTGCAGGAGGTTTAATTGCTCTGTATGCATACTTTAGTTTTCCAGGTTTTCGCCCCTTATCTTTACCCCTTCCTCCTGTGACACCTGATGCTTTCACACCACAAGCCTCTTCGGGATTCTGCCTGTCTTGTTTATTATTCTTCATATTCCTGATTATAGACACCTAGTTGTATCCCGCACCTCTGCTTTATGTGGGTTATAGTCCTCTGTCACCTTTGTAGCTTCTCAAATTTTATATACATACATGTTTTTTTTTCCCCTGTAATCAGTAGGGATTCTCAGTTTCAAAATGGAGAAAACAAGAAAAACAGTCTGTTTATAAACCTAAGACAAAGAATACATTTGCTTTTTGCACCTTGTATCTATTGCTTATTGATACTTAGGCATCATTATCATGATAGTGATAAACAGTAGAGATGATATGTAACTGCCTCAGTTGTGTTAGAGTAAATTTTCTAGGCATTAGGAAACAATATTCACATTAAAATCCTTTTAAATTTTATTTTAGAGCTATGAGTGGAAAACTAACTGTTCAAGAGGAAGAAATTATAGAATTGGTTGAAAAAATTGCTGCTGTTGAGGAAGAGCTAAATAGGGTGAGCATTCAAAACTGTATTGACTGTCATGTAAAAAGCAAATAATAAAAGGCAATTTCAGAATGTGAGGGACCTGATATTTTTTCTTTAAGATTTTTTTTCTTACTGACCTCTAAACTAAAATTAAATTGTATCACTGTTTTTTTTTAATTATCATTAGTGATAATGAAGAAGTGAGTCTCTTTTGAAGAAGTTATTCTATTTGACACATACTAATGTAGCATTTTAAGAAATTAACTGAATTGTGTAATTTAATATGAAAGCTGTATAGTGAATGCTGAGACATTTTCATCAACATGTTTATCAGGTGACTAAAGGCAGATGTTGGGAGAAACCAGATGTTAAATAACTAAGGTTGAAAGACCTGACCCTTCAGCGCCACCCTCAAACTGGCAGTGTTGAAAGGAATCTGAAGAAGTAACACCGTTTCATTAGACCTGTTACTTGTTTTTGTTTGGTTGGCTATGCCCCATGATTTGTGGAATCTTAATTCCCTGACCAGGGATCAAACCTGTGCCCATAGCACTGGACACGCAGAGTCCTAACTACTGGACCACCAGTAGTAGTAGTAGTTATAGGAAGAAACCAGTTACCATATGAAATGTTCTAACCTACCTGGTAACTTGTTACAACTTTTATATGGAAATAATTTGTTATATGTAGGTTACAGAATTATTTATGGATAGTAAAAATGAACTTAACCAGTGCAAATCTGACCTGCAAAGTAAGACACAGGAACTTGAAACCACTCAAAGACATTTACAGGAAACAAAATAACAGCTTGTTGAAGAAGAATATATCACCTGGGCTTTGGAAAGTGCTGAGGAGAGACTTCATGATGCTGCCAATAGGGTTTGTCTTTTATTTTTATTTGTAGTCGTGTTAAAGAAGTTAAAGAATGGCTAGAAGTAACTTTCTTAGCATAAGGTAAGAAATTGTGCAATTCTACTTATTCACTACAAATTATACTTCTGTCCATTTAAGAAACATTATTTTACTATTTCATCTAGATTTTCTTTACTGGAGATGCTTATTTAAGAAAAATCTATTCCTCTGGTTTTGAAAATAGAACCTGACCTTAATATACTTTGTGGATGTTTAAAATAATGGTGTCGTACTGCTTTACCTGTGGTCATGGTTGAGACTAATTAGTCATCAAGAATTTAGTATCTTCTAATGATGGACTATGTTGAAAGTACTCACTTTTTTATTAGGTGTATCCTTCAGAAGTTAGTAACACATGAAAGTGAAAGGCACTCAATCGTGTCCAACTCTTTGTGACCCCATGACTATACAGTCCATGGAATTCTCCAGGACAGATTACTGGAGTGGGTGGGTTGCCTTTTCCTTCTCCAGGGGATCTTCCCAACCCAGGGATCGAACCCAGGTCTCTTGCATTGCAGGCAGATTCTTCACCAACTGAGCCACAAGGGAAGCCCACTAATACTGGAGTGGGTAGCCTATCCCTTCTCCAGTGGATCTTCCTGACTCAGGAATTGAACCAGGGTCTCCTGCCTTAGTAACACATATTGGGTAAGAATTTGTCAGGGAGCATAATTATTAAAATTGATTGGCAAAATCAGTTTTCCTTGTCTAGATGGCTAGCGGAGGAGAAATAAACATTGGCATGAATTTTAAAATTTCTTCTGATACTATATAAAATTTACCAGTTCTCTTTAGAAGTCTTTAATGAAGCACAGATATTTTCATTAGATTGCTTTTGTCATATCCATCTTATCAACACTTATTTTTGAAAATCATATACAGTTGCTTAACACAGTCGAAGAAACTACAAAAGATGTATTTGGTCTCCATTCTAAACTGGATCGTAAGAAGGCAGTTGATCAGCATAATGCAGAAGCTCAAGATGTTTTTGGCAAAAACTTGAATAGTCTGTTTCATAATATGGAAGAATTAATTAAGGATGGCAGCATGAAATAAAAGGCCATGCTAGAAGTTCACAAGACCTTGTTTGGTAATTACAAACATTTCTCTCTTTTTTTTAATTGAAGGATAGTTGCTTTACAGAATTTTGTTGGTTTCTGCCAAACACCAACATGAATGAGCCATAGGTATGCATATGTCCCCTTCTTCTTGACCCTCTCTCCCATCTCACTCCCCATTCCACCCCTCTAGGTTGTTGGAGAGCCCATGTTTGAGTTCCCTGAGTCATATAGCAAATTCCCCTTGGCTGTCTATTTTTACATATGGTAATATGTTTCCATGTTACTCTCCATTCATCTCACCCTCTCCTTCCTCCCCCCGCCCATGTCCATAAGTCTGTTCTCTACATCTGTGTCTCCTTGGCTGCCCTGCAAATAATTTCATCAGTACCATCTTTAGTTCAAGCATTTCTTATTCCAGTCTTACTGTGTTTAGTGTGAGACTCTTTTCAAAACTGATATTAAAGTATTATTTTCACTATAGAAAATTTGGAAGATGCAGACATGAAAAATTTAAAAAGTCACTTAGAGTTTAAGCTAACCACTAAAAAATTTATTTATTGATTTCTAGTTTCTCTTCTTTAACCTTTTTTATCTACGGTAATCCTGTGTATTCCTTTTAGTTAGAGATTAATTTTTAGATTATTCTGACTCTTACACTAAGTTACAGTTTTGGGTCTGATACACTTACGGATGTGCCAAGTGCTTCCTGAATACTATAGAACATAATTTATGTTTAAAATAATTCCATGCTTATGTAGTGAGTCAGTTATTTTAAGCTAATTTGTTACAAATTTCCACAACAGGGATATGAATTTTGCCAAGGTTGTATTTGTGTTTAAATACACATTTAAGTCCAGGTTGACATCTTTTTTCTTGTTGGTGTAGGTACCCTGCTGACATCCAGTGTCTCTGCATTAGACACTATTACTGCAGCAGCACTTGGATCTCTCACATCGATTCCAGAAAATGTGTCTACACTTGTTTCTCAGATGTCTAATATGATATTAAAAGAACAATCGTTAGCAGCAGAAAGTAAAACTGTACTTCAGGAATTGATTGTTAGTAAATCTTTGATTACATTTGATAAGTCTCCAAAAACAATGTTAACTGCTCTTCTTTCATCTTAAGCTTTACTAGACACAGTGGTAAACAGATTACTTTAATAGAGTAGGTTTATATTTTTAAAGACAGGTCTCTTCACTGCTTTTTTTCCTCCCAGAAAGATTAATTTCCAATGGCATATATATAACCTTCAAAACCTTTTTCACTGCTATTCTGTAACATAGAGTGTAGGAGTTTGTATGCCTTTTAATAACTAGAAAGAGTTGTAGGTTTAGCTTCACATTAATTCAAGGGACCTATGACTTGTTAGCTGGCTCAGAAATTGGTCAGTTATCCTTTTCTTAAGGGTCCTGGAATCGTCATGCTAATGTTACACTGACCCAACCGGAAGGGTATATTAAGTAGTTAATTTTAAAGCTACAGAAATACAAAAAAACGTGTAAGAAAAATGACTTATAGAATTTGGGGGAACATATATAACAATTTGTGGGGTCCAATATTGTAATCAGGTTCTTCTGGCCTGTAACTGTGAGGCTTTTTTCCATAATTCTGTAGAAGCCAGTCATCTAATTATACAATGTTGTTTACCTTCTCCACACTTAATTTCTTTATACCCTTTATTTTGTAATTGTATCATTTGTCTAGGGAGTTCTTGGCCATATAACTTACTTTGATTTTTCCCTCTGTATAGGCTCTCTGCCTCCCTTTTTGAGTTTAAGAATATTTGTTGAATATTTTCCAAGTAAATACTGCTCATGTTAGCCAACATTCTGCCTAAATTCAGTGCTTGTATGACATTATTAGGTAGATTTCTTTAGTCACCCAAATTTGACAAGGTTAAAAGATGCCCACTGGTACTTACTTTTTGGGAATTTTTTTTTTAATTGGACTATAATTGCTTTACAATGTTCTGTTAGTTTCTGCTGTATGAAAATTGATTCACTCACTCAATAAATGGTAGTCTCTGTTTATTGATGTCTTCCTACCAAGTCATAAGCAAGCTTGAGTCTGAAGAGGTGATTGCTGTTCCCACAGAATGAGTTGAAATTAGTATGATAGCTCTTCTTTCAAAAGAAAACCAGTACTCTTTTAAGCATTTACTAATTATTTCGTTATAGTTCTTCATCCTTGCCCTAGTAATAGGAGCTTAGTTCAGAATTTTTTTTCTTCTTTTTATAAAAATTTCCAATCTACAATACTCTCTAACTTTTCTATATACCTTGACATGAACCAGAACCATGACAAGTTCTTATCCAATAGAATGTAAGTCACCAGTTCTTCAAACTTAAATGCCTCCAACCCAGAGCCTACTTTTCAAGGCTATTTGGTTTCAGCTCTTTTGACTTAGTAACCTAAAGTTGTTTGAAGCTTATTTCTTTGAAATACAGTTGTAGGTGTTTTTTTTTCCCTTTGTTTGTTTGCATTGCTGAAATTTTATCAAATGACTGTCATTTTCCCCTCTTCTGAATTCTTCTGACTTATGTTACAGTAGACTATTAAGAAGTTATTGTACATAAAGTGACCATTTCTTAATTCCTATATGCAGGATTAAGTGATTTATGATGAATATAAACTCTAGCAGTAGGCTCTAGGCTATAAAAAAGAGAACAGACACTTAGGATTTTAATAATCACATGTTTAGTTAACAGGGTATTTAAGATGTTATCATTTAACTAGCCAGATTTATGCAAGTGAAAATATCCTTTTTAAAGACTTGTGTATTTATTTTTCAAACCAGAATGTACTTAAGACTGACCACCTCAGTTCACTGGGAACAGCTTTATCCCCCACTGTGGCATCTATACTGGAAATCAATAGTCAACTGAAGAATATCTTCAAGACTTTGTCAACTGAGGCTAATAAGGTAACAAATATTCTTATTATCTCAAATTGTTAAGAAAGAAACTCCACATGAATTCAAGGGACCCAGGATTTGTTAGTTGAGAAGTATCTACATGCAGAACTCGTGGGTTATGAGAAGGAATCTGGAGGAGAGAGGATGCTGTGGTCAGGATGCTGACCGTTGATGTGGTCAGCAGAATCATGGCTAAGAGAAACAAGAGGAAATGATCTTCAGGCATCATAGCATACATAGTGGTCTATCATATGGTGTGTGTCCATATGTGGTTATACATACATATGTATGCATATCTGCCTGAATATGGATAATAAAATATCTCTGCATACGCGCTAAGTCACTTCAGTCATGTCTGACTCTTGGCTACCCAATGGACTGTAGCCTGCCACGCTCCTCTGTCAGTGGGATTCTCCAGGCAAGAATACTGGAGTGGGTTGCCATGCCCTCCTCCGCAGGATTGTCCTGACCCAGGGATCGAACCCACATCTCCTGCATTGTCAGAAGGGTTCTTTATGACTAGGGCCACCTGGGAAGCCCCCAAATACCTCTAGATGTGTTTGAAAATGGTAACAATCCCTCCTCAGTGGTGGGAGTGGCACTGGGGTTCTAGGGGCTGGAGGGGAAAGGAAGGGACTTTTCTCTGCAATACTGTTTTCTACCTTTTCTATTTTATATGTATTCAAAAAAGTAAAAATAAAAAACAGAATATTTAAGAAAAAAAAATTATTTTTGGCTGTGCTGTGTCTTTGTTACTGCAAGGGCTTTTTTCTCTAGTTGCGGTGAGCAGGGGCTACTCTGTAGTTGTGTGTGGACTTCTGTTCGTGGTGCCTTCTTTTATTTTGGAGCACAGGCTCTAGGGCGCATGGGCTTCAGTTGTTGCAGCATGTTGGCTCCGTAGTTGCGCTTCTGGGCTCTAGAGCACAGGCTCAATAGTCGTGGCTTGTAGGCTCAGTTGCTCCCAAAATGGAGGCGGGAGGGTGTGGAAGCCGGGGGTTGGGAAGCCTGTGTGGTCCTCTTGCTGTCTCTCTCTTTCTCTGTCTCCCTTACCTGTGATTTCAGGCTCTTGACCTGTCTCGACGGGGGGGCGGGGGGGGTGGGTTGCGCCGCGCGGTCGTGTGCTAGGATGCGGCTGGGGGTGAGGCAGCCCCCAGGATTGCCTGAGGCGTGCCAAGGGAGCCCCAGATGGAGACCTAACTGTCATCTGGTTTCCTGGAAGCCGAATGCAGAGGGGCTTGCAGGCCGCGCGGAGACAACCCAGGTCTGCGGAGGGAGTCGGGGGCCCAGGCCACCCACCTGGGGAGGGGCTGGGGCTGCGGGGACCCAAGAGTTGGGACGCCGCTGCCTGTGAGGGCCGCCGGCTGGCTGGCTAGCTGGCCGGCCGGCTGCAAGGCAGCCGATGGCTCTGAGAGCGGTGGGGTGCGAGGGGCCAGGGGCAGGTGGGGCTTGCGGCGCCAGCGCGCCAAAGGAGAGGGGGGCAAAAAGCCTACAGCACCCGATATTTCCAGGTGGTCTCCCATCCAACTACTAACGAGGCCCGACCCTGCTTAGCTTCCGAGATCAAACGAGATTTGGCGCTTTCAGGGTGGTATGGCTGTAGATGGAGGCGGCTGCCGCCAGGCGCCCTAACAGCCCTGCGCTATGCCTCCCTTTCGCTCTGACCTGCCGGTTTGGCCAGCCGGCCGCAGCTCTCCACGGAGCGCAGGACCCGCGACCGGACTCTGGCTGGCCGATGCCGCCCCGCCCCCGCACACCGCCACCCCCGGCCAGCACCCGCCTAGCCCGGCGGGCTTCCGACCAGGAGCGCCCCGGCATGTGTGTGTGTGTGGGGGGGGGGGGGGGCGCGGAGGTCTGGAGGTCTCGGGTGCTCTCCCACCCTGGGCCTCTCCAGGCCCACCCCTGCTCGGCGGCCTCCCCCGCCCCTATCCCGTTCGCTGCTCTGGGCCAGGTGGCCTCTGCACCTGCCCGGCATCCTGCCCGAGGCCCCCTTGCCCGCTCGCTGTCTTCGAGTCTCTCTCTGAACCGTCGTCTCTTTTTGCCTCTGTCTCTCCTGACACCCGGCCTCCCGGCCCTTCCTCTGTCCCCTGCCTCTCACAGGTGCTATGGCTCTGGCCCTGGCTGACGAGCGTGCGGCGGCCGGCTGTCTCACTTTGCGTGGGTGCGTGCAAGTGTCTGTGTGTCTGTCCTGTGCCTGCCTGTCGCTCGTCTGCTCTCTCAGGAAGGTCCTGTGCTTGGCCCGCGGTGTGGGGGCAAGGCGGGCCTCGGTAGGGCGAAGGGGCGGGGCTGACGCGCTCCGGTGGGCTTGGGCACCGGGCAAGATGGGCGCGCAGGGCCCCGGCTGGGCTGCTCCTAAGCCCGCAGGAGGCTCTCAGGGCCGAAGCCAGGCCGCTCGGGGTCCCGGAAGCCCTCCGGGCCACGGGCTGGGCCAGGCGGGTGCTGGCCCGGGGTGGTGGTGTGCGGGGCCTGGGCGGCGTCGGCTGGCCTCCGAGCTGCAGGCCCTGGCCTGCCGGAGTCCAGTCGCGGGTCGTGCGGCTCAAGTGCAGCGCGCACCCCGTGGAGAACTGCGGCCAGCAGGTCAGAGGAAAGGGAGGCGCAGCGCAGAGCTCTTAGGGCGCCTGGCAGCAGCCACCTCCATCTACAACCATACCACCCTGAATGCGCCGGATCTCATCTGATCTGGGAAACTAAGCAGGGTCGGGTCTGGTTAGTAGTTGGATGGGAGACCCCCTAGTAGTTAGGAACTCCAGGCCCTTGCACAAAGTAGATGACAAGCCAACGTATAGGTGATGAAAATTTATAGTGAAAAATTAGACCTAAATTCAAAGATGGTTTATGGAGTAAAGGCAAGTCTTTTCCATTAGCTTTTTTTTTCCCCCATCAACTTCCATAATGTTTTTCCATTAACATAATGCTTCCTTTTTATTCCTTCTGTTTCCTTGTCTATACCCATCTTTTTGCACCATAATGTGGTGCCTTATTGGCATAATTTTCTGCCTTACTGTCTTGCCATAACGCTGATGTAGGAAATAGATGGTCTCCAGGATTTACAACTAGCCTGTTTTTACATTTCCTGAGACAAGAGATAGGTAGGCTCCAGTTGAGGCATTTACAATCAGCCTCTTGTTTGTCCTCTGAAATGGAAGTAACAACAGAAAGAGGGTAAATAGCCAGCGTTTGTCTCTTATAACACTTTAATAGTCATGGCAAGGACAAAGAGGGACAAAATCCTGCTTGAGTAAAGGATTAAGAGATCTCCCCTCCCCCCACCCCCTTTTGGGACAAGGGAAACACTACACATGTGCAGAAAGGCTCCTTGTGGGTCAAAAGTCAGGCGAAAATGCCAGACCATAATGAGTCTTGCTTCTCCCCAAAGCCTTCACTTCTAGATCCATCTTAGCTGAGGGGTGTGTGCACACCAGGGAGAGTCCCAGGATAGGTCAGATGTGAAGAAAGAAATGAGAAAATTGGCAGAAAGGAAAACAAAGACCCAGAAGAACTGGCCTATGTAAATGACTTAACCACCTCTTTATTGTGCTCCTTTTCACTAGGGGGGCGCCCATAACCTTTCTCTCCAGGTATGTATCTCTGTTTTGCTTCTGTCTTAACTAAACCAGCTGTTGCTCTATGTTCTTTCCCACGTGTTGCTGTGCTATGTCTCTAATAAGAAACTTTGTACCTGCATGTACAGTTTCTGCCCCCATGATAAATGCATTTTTCACTGGGGGCCAAGATCCAGGGAAAATTAGCTTCTAGCCTCTAGCCCTTGCTGGTCTGGTGGCTAGGATTCCTGGTTTTCATTCAGGCTACCCAGGTTCAGTTCCTGGGCAGAGAATTAGATCTCACTTCCTGCCACCACTCACTGCTGCCTCACTGAGATCAACTCAGTTTTTATCACCATTTAATCTACATCATATGAATTTTTCAACTAATTTGTAACTATTAGAAAAAGGACTTCTTAGGTATTAACATACTGGTATTTCCATAAGGGAGAAATACTTCTTCCCTAGAACTGCATTAAGAAAATTTGAACTTAAGAAAATATGTTTTGATGTAGCAGAATTATTATTTTATCTTTACAATCCAGCATTTGTTAAATACTTAACTGCTAATAACTGTTCAGGCTTCCCTGGTGGCTCAGCTGGTAAAGAATCCACCTGCAATGCAGGAGACCTGGGTTCGATCCCTGGGTTGGAAAGATTCCCTGTCGCAGAGTCAGACATGACTGAGTGGCTTTCATTGTTCACTAATAACTGTTCAGCCTGAAATAAGAACTTTCAAAAATCTTTGAACATAGACGCTCTAACTTAATTCCCCTCTCGGGTAAATATTTTGCATGTACTTTTAGGTTATATATACACAATAGGCACAGAGCTCTTTTATTATGTATTTTATTTTCATATAAATTAACATCTGAAAAAAATTAAAATAGAAACACTAAATACAGTATTGCACATAGCAATCTCTGTTAAATGCCCCATTATATCATTGAAGTTCATATATACATGGAGGGACTAAAGGAGACAGGAAGATGGCAGAACAGCAACCCGAGAGCCACTACTGTGTCTGTACACATCAACTACAGACTGAAAGGTAAGGACAGTATTTTACATAAATAGAAACATAGTTACAATTCAGATTTTCTTTTTAAATTGCCTCCATAATTGGTTTGCAATAGCAACAGATTCTCCCCTTTATTCATAGCCATACCCTAACACATATCATTTTTAAAAGTCTATTAATGTTAGATAAAGCCATCACAATGCTTCAGGAGTGACTTAAAGAAAACCCAATCAAGTCACAATACTCAGGCAGGCGGGTTTAATGAACAAGTCCTAGGTAGATATCAATCCATCTAAAAGTTATTTATTTATTTATTTTTTTGCCAACAGTTAGTCATGTTTGGCAATTTTATGAGGATCATTTAAAAGCAGTGTGTCATTTTCTTTGAGAAGGGCAATGGTAAAAGTTATGGAGAGGCAGAACTTTGGTTTAACTGACCTTTGCTGCAGATGGGGGCTTTATGTAGGTCCCAAAGGACATGGTTAATAAAGGCCCTCATTTAACTTAAAATATGATTCCTGCCTGTATTGAATGATGTATAGAAAGGGTTTTCCTTTTCTATATTTTTTTCCTATTCATTGTGTGATGATTAAAAAAAATGATAACCTTCTTTCATAAATATATAGTTACAGAGACCAACCCAAGAGCTGGGACAGCCTTATCTATGACAGGTATAAATGGTACTTCAGTTTTAAAATAGAAAATTTATATGTAGATGTGAAACAAGTGATACAAGTCACTAGAAATATCATGTTAACCATAAATCTAAATGCAGTAATGTGGAGTACTGGTCGTCAGGAGAAAGACTGTTTCGCTGTGACAGGGAATATTCTCACAACAGTAAGTTTGAGGTTACTGTTTAGCATGTTCAGAATTAATGTAGATGCTGCCTCTTACACATGCTGTTTTGGTCTATTGGTAAAATACCATAAACTTTTACAAAAAGAAAAGGTGTCACCTCCTCCACTGGCCTACTGCTTTTGCATTTTTATATGAATACAGTGTAGAATTCAACAATCAGTAAACTGGAAAACAAAGATTATGCAAGAAGCCAAGAAGAAACGTGATTAAAGTGATGAGTTTCCTTCCTGCCCTCATGCCAGCTGAATTCTGTGGAAGCAGCTGCAGTGACTCATTTTTGTTCTGCTTTTCATTGCTCAGGTTTTCATGCTTATTTTTGCTTTCTGAAATAAATGCACCAGGTAAGAGAAATAGTTAGAAGGAATAACTTTAAAGAATGTATGACGTTTAGAATAGCATTTTCATTTGGATCAAATTCTTTGAGAAAAGGTTAAAGATCCACAAGCTCATAAATGAAAAAAGATATAAGTAAAATCTATTTATCTCTTAGAATTTTCACTAATGTTTTGAGGGAAAAAAAGGCTTCAAAATTTAGCTTCTAATTGATGTGAAAGAGTATCGGCTCACCTTTCTCATTTTCAGTCTTAAGTACAAACACATAAATATGAAAATTGAACCTAGGCTTCATCTCATTGTTAATGTGATTTAATTCTCTTCTATGACTCAGATGGTAAAGAATCTGCTCACAATGCGGGAGACCTGGGTTCAATCCCTGGGTCGGGAAGATCCCCTGGAGAATGGAATGGTGACCTATTCCAGTATTCTTGCCTGGGGAATTCCATGGACAGAGGAGCTTGGCAGCCTATAGTCCATGGGGTCTCAAAGAGTCGGACACAACTGAGGGACTAACACACTTTCATCTCATTGTTAATATGATTTAATTCTCTTCTATCCTTATAACAGCATAATTGTGGTTAGTAAATAACTATTCCTTCTCATTCTATACATGACTTGAAGATTTACTTTCATCAAAAAGACAGAACATAAACCAAACCATAATATAATACTTGTTGTTCAATAAGATTTTGATACAGAGAAACAGAAGGGAAAATACCTTTTAAATGCAGGTATTTCTAACTTTTTCTAAATAAAGCTGTTTAATTGTGGCCCAATTTGGGTTATTTGAATATCTTCCATTTACACTATATTAGACTAACTCAATTCAAAATGCTATTTTGAGGTCTAACCCAACTTTTCATTTAAAATAGCATTTACTTACTCTGTAGTGCCAAGTGATAATCCCTCAAACATTCAACAAAACATAAGACAGTATCACATGGACTCATGTCCACCAAACCCTTCCCTTCCTTGTGCACAACCTGGTGTTTTATTTTGAAGGGAGAAATGAGCAAAGAGGGAACAACTTGGCTTGTTAGACTTGGCTGTGGGCTGACAGCTGCTGGTAGCCCCCTGTGTAGCCTGAGCCCCTGGTCTGAGCAAAGAACAATGCTGTACCTGGCACTTCCTGTGTTAGGCTCCAAGGGTGCTCATGGGATTATAATAGCTGTGCTGTGACCCATGTATGGTGAGGAGAGTGAAAGATGGCCCCCAACTCCACCAGCAGCCCCCCACATATATGCACCCCCTCAGTGGATCCATCTTGATGGTTGGGCTTTGAATGCTGAACACTGAAATTCTTTTAGCCTCTGGTACCTGATAATAGGCAGAAGGAAAAGGAGATTCTCTAAGCCGGAAGCTCACTATTTGTTCAAACTTAAGAGGAAGATGATTAAAATATTATTAGGTGGATTTGTATATTCTGAGAAAAGAGTGTTTAAAAGGCAGAGAAAACCACAAATCAAAAAACAGAATAAATACTTAAAATTCCAGTCATGTCTTGGTTTTATTTTATAGAGTGACTTTCCCTTTTTCTGCCTACAAACCTCTTCAGCTTCTTTTACTCTAGGTGGGGAGAAAACACATGAATAAACAAAGACTTACAAAGATCACTGCAGTCCATCTATAGTAGGTGAGCAAGTACATGAAGGATTTGATTTTTTAGAGAAAAATAATACCACATACTCAGGAATGTTACCTGATACTTGATTTAAAAACATAATAGAGCTAGAGGTGAATTCATCCAGTGGCTCTTAACTTGGAATCAAAGAAGGCAGAATAGAATAGGACACAAGCACATTTATATTTTTAGGCATACTAAAGGAGACTTACACACAGGAAAATATAGAAATATCTGTCATATTCAGGTGAGGGTGCTGAGATTGGCTCCATTACATAAATGGGGATGGCACTACTACATAAATCAGAAGCATTAATGAAATAAGCAGTATCATATAAAAAATGTTTATTTAAAATGATCTCTGAAAAATAAAATAAAATAAAATGATCTCAGATTCAGTTTCTATATTATGTTTCCCCAGGCATGGAAATCTATACAATGAATACTTGGGACAGGTTTTGATTTTTGTTTTTTTTTCTTTTTATTTGAGCTTCATCAAACATGGGAACCAGTCATTTGAAAACAGAAAATAGAGACTGAACAGCAATGTTTGAACACATCTAGGATTTCCTTTTAAACACATGCTCCAAGGAAAACTATTGAATTTACCAGAGGAACAGTTAAAAGAGGACATCATTGGAAGGGAGGTTGCACAGCAAGTCTGGCCCTGCGATCTGATGCTGAGGTAGCATCTGCTCACTTGGCCCCCTGTGTCCCTCAGGAGGACAAGGGTTCAAGAATGCAGGACAGTATCAGTACTAGGACTGCCCAGAGCTGCTGCAAACATCCAAAAAGTTTCACTTTAAGAATTCTTTAGAGGGCTTCCCTGGTGATCCAGTGGCTACTCCCAATGCAGGGGCCTGGGTTCAATCTCTGGTCAGTGAACTAGATCCCATACACTGCAAGTAAGAGTTTGCATGCCACAATTAAAGATCCCATGTGTGGCAACTAACACCTAGTGCAGCTTAAAAAAAAAAAAAAAAAAAAAAAGGCACTAAATGTTTCTTATAAAATGTTATGAACGGTTGCTTCTACTAAGCAAATAGTGAGAAATATGTGTGTTAGTTGCTCAGTTGTGTCTGACTCTTTGTGACTCCATGGACTATAGCCTTCCAAGTTCCTCTGTTCATGGAATTGTCTAGGCAAGAATACTGGAATAGGTTGCCATTCCCTTCTCCAGGGGATCTTCTCAACCCAGGGATTGAATCCAGGGCTCCTGCATTGCAGACAGATTCTTTACCGCCTGAGCCACCAGGGAAGCCCAAGAAATAATGTAGACTGGAATTCTATTAATAAAAACGTGCCATTAGAAAGAAAATAACCTACTAGGTTAATTTATTTTTATTATTGTGATTCTCCTCGGAAATTAAAAATACTTCTGGGGAAACTGACAAAGCTGTGATTTATCTTAATAAAAGACTTCTTATGGAGATCTTGAAACCTGTTCCCTGAAAGAAATGAATTATAAATATATTTCTTAAGCCTGATGGCAAAGTTTCTAATGACAGAATTCATCTCCTATGCAGCTAAATGAATCCCTGTTTTTAAACAACAGAATGAAACAAATCGTTGAGTACAGCAGCTATGAGGTTACTGTTACAGCTCACAGTAAGGCACTATGGATCAAAGCAAAGTGTTGTTTTTGTTTTTTTTTTTTCAGCAGTTAGTGAAAATCCAGTAGATCCTCTCTTAAATTTACTTAGAACTCTTTAAGGCATTTTGTAATATTAAAACAAAAAAATTACTTCACAAGTATTTAAACCAGCAAAGTATCTTAATTTTACTATCTTATTTTCTAAGTATCACAACAGAAAGCTCAGTCTAATACAAACATTTTAAGTTTTACACAGAAAACAAGTGTGGCCATTCCTACAGCAAGAGAACTAGAGAGTGTGGTCAGGATGCCTGAGTTGGCGCAGGGCTGAGGGCCCTGAAACCCAGGCAAGAGTCACAGGTGTGTGCAGATACCAAGGATGTTGCCCCAGCTCAGGGTTCAAGGCAGTTGTGCCCTGAGAGGTTTCAAAGAGAAATCTTAGTTTTCCATACTTTCCTTAGAAGGGGAAATGGGGCTGAGAGCAAAGACTCTGTATGGAGTAACCTGGGAGCACTGCAGGGAACCCTGTTGCCTTAGGACTCCCTGCTGAGGCCAGAGCTTCTTCCACCCTACTGGTTCAGGCTCTGGATGTGAACGTGACTGATGGGGGAAGTGATTCCTGTGTCCCCAGACTCTTGGCTGCACACACGGCTGAGCTAGGAGCTGGGCCCTGGGCACCAGATGGCCGAGAGGATTCTCAAAGTCAGGTGCAGAGGAATTTCCGAAAAGCAGCTTCCAGGCCAGGTGGCTCTGTTCCAGGTCAGTCCCCCAGGATGTGCTTGCTTGGAAGCAGGAGATGTGGGCACTTGTGGGCAGCTCTGCGAGCAGGCCCATCTATCCTTAGCCTCCTAACAAATGCTGCTCCCAAATGCCAGTTCTCTTTCAACAAAACTCTGACAAGACTTTCCCCCCACACTTTAGGCAGGAAAAAAGAACGTGTCCCTGGAGGTGAGCTGGCAGAAGTAAGAGGAAAAATACTGAAGGAAGTGGGGATGGAGAGACCCCAGTCCTCTCCTGCTCAGGCCTTCCTCTGGGCACTGAGGATAGTCCACAAGCTCCAAGTGCGAGCCTCCTGATAACCCCCTCCCCTTCTGCCTCACCCCTCAATGATTCCTGAAATTTTTTAAACTGTGTAGGAAAAAGAAGCTCATTACATAACATTTCAAATAACATTTCAATAACATTTCAAATAGCAAACAAAAATGACCTACATGTCCAGTTTGAAAAGGAGAAGGGAATAGGACCTCCTTCACAAAGTGCTTCCCTGATAGCTCAGTTGGTAAAGAATCTGCTCACAATGTGGGAGATCTGAGTTTGATCCCTGGGTTGGGAAGATCCCCTGGAGAATTCCATAGACTAGTCCATGGGGTCACAAGGAGTCAGACACCACTGAGCAACTTTCACTTCACTTCACTTCACAAAGAGAGAAAGCAGCCTGGTGAGCAAGGATGAAGCCAGGGCTTGGCACTTGAGTTTAACTTCCAGTGAGGATGGGGATGGGGGTCTGTGGATGGTGTGCAGAGATGTAACTCTTGCAAGATTCATGAAGATGATTTCTTTCTAATGTGGCTGTGCCCTTGATTAAGGACATTCTTTAATCAAGACTTTACCTTGTTAGTCAGTCTCCCAACAGAAACACAAGCCATAGATACACTGCTGTTGTCATTCAATTGAAAGGGAAGGGAGCCATTCCTCTAACACTGAACAGTAATAATCCAGTCTAACTGAGTGTCCCAGGAGCCGGGTTCGAGCATCAGGTTGGGAGCAGAGAAGAGTCTTCCAACCACGGGCTGAGAGCAGTGCACTCCTCCCCCACCAGCTTAGCAGAGTCACCTGGACTCTTTGGTCTAAAAAATAATGCTACCTTTCTTTCTTTCTAGTCTCTCTGCTTTTTGTGATGCTGTTTTCTTTCTAGTCTCTCTGCTTTTTGTGATGCTGTTTTTCCAAAACCACTGGAAATGAGAGAGGAGTTTTCATTATCACATGGTTTGTTTTTGTTCATATTTTCTTTGTTTAGGTTGCTCACTAGAAGTTGCAGTTCTTAGAATTAGCCTACTGAAAAAATTTTACTCCCTTTTATAGTTCTCTATTGGCAGCCTATTAAGTTCAGTGAAAATATTTTAATCCAAAAGAGCAGGGAGGGGCTCTGGTCAGAGGCTGGTGGGAGCAGGGGAGCAGGGAGACAAGCAGGTATAGATGCCTAGTGGACTGACTCCCGGCTCCACCGGCCCTTCTTTATAACCGCGATTATCACACACCCACACACCCACAAAAATCCTGAAAATACAGTGGAAACAATCAACCACAATATTTCTTATGACTACAGATGAAAAGAACTTAAGTGTTGTCAGGGACATATTTCTGAATTTGAGTTGGATTTATGAACTTTAACGCTGACAGTCTGACTCAGGGATAAAAGCAACCACATCCGCCCCTCCAGGGGTGACGACGCAGTTAGAACGGCTCACAGCGACTTTGACTCTTCTGACCAGACTTCACAGGAGCCTTAGAACTCTGAGGGACCGGCCTGTGGGACCCGCCTCAGGATGCTGGGCTGGCGGAAGGCACCTCTGTGCATCCCACACCACACACGCCACTCAGCACGCAGACGCGCGAGGGGAGTCTGCCACTTAGTGAACAAGATCCGCTCAACTTTGGAGCCTATTCATAGTCCAGAGTCCAAGATTCCATGACAATTAGATTTATATGTTTTGTGCTTATGCTCTAAAAGCTGCAAATATATTCCTCTCATGAGTTTAAGGCTAATAAGCAGAGATGATTTACATCAGAGTTCCCTGAAACTGTTATTGTGGAGAAGAGGTGGGTCCAAAGAGGTGGATCATTTCTTCATAAGGAAACACATTCAAGTTATCAAGTTAATCCCCTAGATTCAGGATCTCTTTGATAACTGTCTAATGTCCTATAAATGTAGGACATTATAATTCATGGATGAGCTACCGCAGGAAGAAACAGCTGTTCCTTAAGTTTGGAAAGGCTGTAGGTGAGGAAAGATGGGTCCAGAGGACAAGGCTATGCGCTTACTTCAAGGCAAAGGAAACAAAATATCACACACACACATACACACACACACACACACATACAGCTCGGAATAACCTCCTGAGGTACATATTGTTGTTACCCAACTTTTACCCTGAAGGAGCTGAAACTTAAAACGGTCAAATTACTCACTTGTGGTCAGAGTGAGTGGCAGATCCAGCCAGACACAGACAACACCTCCTCAGCCCAAGCTGTAAGCCTCCCTCTGTATGGCCTCCTCACAAGGCAAATGCACAAGGCGATGAAAAACATGGCCACCAAAGTCTTCCTTTAGTTATTAACATGAACATAGTTATTTACACTTATGCATTTATATTTATCATATATTTACATTCATTATAGTAATTTATATTTATTATATTTGTTTTTATTTCTGTTTATTTAGAAGTATTTGATTCTGAAAGGCTGAATCTCCTAGTACTCTGAATATATAATATGTAGCAGGTTAAAATAGTTTTTGATAAAAGAAAGTACCTAGAAAAATGGGTACATGTGTTTTACCAGATCCTGGAGACTACAGGTTCAATCTCTGGGTCTCCCACATTGCAGGCAGATTCTTTACTGTCTGAGCCACTAGGGAAGCCCCATTCTGGAGAGAAGTAGTCTAACTGGACAAATTCTGAACCCTATTCAAGGAAAAGTATTAATGGAAACACAATGGGCTATAGTGTTCATTTTTGAAAAAGGAAAGCATATAAGATCATCCAGAGAAAACAAAACTATAACCACATTTTCTTGATTCTAATATATGGGAAGAATTCTTGATGTGGTTGTCTGCATAACAGATGTGAACTGTAGTTAGTAAAAATGCAAAAATACAGAAGACAGAAACTTTTCCATTAGGCTTTTTGTTTGTTTACACAAATGCTCACTATAAACAGACTAAATTTTAAGCTTTAACTCAGTGAAGGCATTTGTGAGGAGAGGCAAGTCAGTACACACTTGGAGTGTGTAGTGCCCTTGCTTTTTGGTGATATAACCTGACAGAGGGCTACAACTCTGAGAAACCTACAAGGAAAGTGAGCACATTTCCCCTGTTACCGCAGTTCATAGTGGCCTTACCCAAATGGCAGCCAGTAGGTGCTTAGAGTCTCTGACAAGTGTTGAAAATGCTGACATTCTGTGCTGCTGAACATGGGAGATGCATGTATTTTAGAGACTAGATGATTAAATTGTAATGTTCACACTCCACTGTGTAAACAAGACCCTGATTTATATTCTGTTAAACCAGAGCATCTTCTGTTCTTCCATAAGAAATTTACTATGGTATCAGAAAGTTGAGAAATCTGGAAGATGCCATTTAGAACTTTTAAAAATGCTTGGATGATACATTTTAAACATTCACTTAAAATAGGAATATTTGTATTCATAAACATGTTGGACCTTTAAAGCCCTGATAACAGTTTCCATGGTTAATTTAAAATCTCTCGGGACTTCTCTGGTGATCCAGTAATTAAGAATCTGCCTGTCAATGCAGGGGACATGGGTTGGATCCTTGCTTTGGGAAGACACCACATGCCAATGAGCAACTAAGCCCACGCACCACAACTACTGAGCCCGCAGACTCTAGAGCCTGTGAGCTACAACTACTGAACCCTCATACCGTGGAGCCTTGCTCTGCAACGAGAAGCCACTGCAATGAGAAGTCCATGTACCATGGAAGAGTTGCCGCCGCTCACTACAGCTAGAGAAAGACAGCACAGTAACAAAGACCCAGGGCAGCCAAAAAGCAAAACAAAAACAAAAACAAAAACCTCTCATTAAAAAAAAAAAAAAAAGAGTTGCTTGTCTCATGGCTTTTGTAGTGTCATTGTTCAATTGCTCAGTGATGCCTGACTCTTTGTGACCCCATGGACTACAGCATGCCAGGCTTTCCTGTTCTTTACCATCTCCTGGAGTTCAAATTCATGTCCACTGAGTCAGGGATGCCATCCAGCCATCTCATCCTCTGTTGTCTCCTTCTCTCCTCCTGCCCTCAATCTTCCACCGCATCAAGGTCTCTTCCAGTGAGTCAGCTCTTCGTATTAGGTAGCCAAAGTATTGGAGCTTCAGCTTCAACATCAGTCCTTCCAATGAATATTCAAGGTTGATTTCCTTTAGGATTGACTGGTTTGATCTCCTTGTGTCCAAGGGATTCTCAAGGGTCTTCTCTAGCACCATAGTTCGAAAGCATTAATTCTTCAGTTCTCAGCCTTCTTTATGGTCCAACTCTCACATCCATACATGACTACTGGAAAAACCATAGCTTTGACTATATGGACTTTTGTCCGCAAAGTGATGTCTCTGCTTTTTAATACACTGCCTAGATTTGTCATAGCTTTTCTTCCAATGAGCAAGCGTCTTTTAATTTCATGGCTGCAGTCACCATCTGCATTGATTTTGGAGCCCAAAAACTTGGAATTCTCCAGGCAAGAATACTGGAGTGAGTAGCCACTCCCTTCTCCAGGAGATCTTCCCAACCCAGGGATGGAACCCAGGTCCCCTGCATTGCATGCAGATTCTTTACTGTCTGAGCCACCAGGGAAGCCCCCAAGGACTATTAGACATAGACATAGACTATAGACAGACTATAGACATAGAGAGTTTATCACGTTTCCTCCCGTGACACTCAGAAGAGTACAACAGAGCTATTTATACCACAATGGTTTGGAATTATGTGCGAGAAAGATGTGGGCGATACAAGGCAGGAGCGCATCTAGGAAATATACATGTTAAGGGAGAACAAAACCACATTTTTTTCCTCTACTGGATTATTCCTTTCAGGCTAAAAATATGCTTTTGATTCCTCCATTTAAAAAAATCCTTCACTCCTTCCCCCTCCAGCAAGACCTTCTTTCTCTGCTGACCTCCTAGTGTACTGGCTCCTCCAGAAAGCTACCCATCATCCTCTTCTCCTGCGCCCATCTAACCAGGCATCTGTCACTGACTACCTAATGGTGCCTGCCCTTGTGAAGACACCGATTCTCCCTTCTGTGAGCACCACAGCATGTCACATGGCTCTGGTTTACACCCTTCTTCTGGAAGCCTCTTCCACGTGGTCCACCAGGCTCCACAATCTGGCCCAGCACCCCTCTGTGCAGTCATCGTCCACCTCTTTCCTCCTGCTCACTCTGTTCAGGATGCTCACTGCATCTGCCTCCCTCAGGCTTTGCACTTGCCACTCTCCCTGGCTGGAATATTCTATCTCCATAGCCCCCTGCTTTATTCCTTCACTTCCTTTAAGTCCCTGCTTACCCATCACTTCTCACAGAATACTGTCTGACAGGCCTACATATACTGCTGTACCTCCTTCAACTCTCTCTTCCCTTTGCCCTGAGTCCCCAAAGGATAGGGCAGGCCTCTCTCCTCATTGAGCACTAACACAGAACACCTTCATTCCCTTCTGAGCCTTAGTTTTCATGTTGTCAAGTGTAACCTCTGGACAACACGATGGCTCATGCTGGGAGAGTGCCACCTGCCCTTTGAGTAAATGCAGAGTGGCCAGGGCTTGGTGGGGACGGTGGGGAGAAAGCTGCTGGATTATCCAGAGAATGTCAACATTGCTCAGTAAGATAAAATGGCAGATGAAACTGATTAAAGTTTCAAACTTAGAAAGATATTCAAAGTATTGGGGATCCTCGGTGTTTTATTACTGATTTTAATAAACAAACAAAACACCCAGAAGCCAAAAAATTGAAATAGAATGAAATAAAATGAAATGCTCATGGGCTTCATGTAAGACAACATTCAGAAAGAGCAAGCATGAGTTGGTGCACTCACCATGGAGAACAGTATGGAGGTTCATCAGAAAAACAGAGGTACCAGAAGATCCAGCAATCCCACTCCTGGGCATAGATTCAGAGAAAACTGTAATTCAAAAAGATACATGCACCCCAATGTGCACCCCAACAGCAGCACTACTTACAATAGTCAAGACACGGAAACAATCTAAATGCCCACAGACAGATGAATGGGTAAAGAAGATGTGGTACATATATATTCAATACAATGGAGTATTACCATTATCTAGGTCCATCTAGGAACATGGATGGGTGAATCCAGGGATGGGTGAATCCATACTAAGTGAAGTAAGTCAGATGGAGAAAAACAAATATCATATGATATCACTTATATGTGGAATCTAAAATAAGACACAAATGAACTTATATGTGAAACAGAAATAGATTTATATAGAGAACAGACTTGTGGTTGCCAAGAAGGAGGGGGCTGGAGGAGGGATGGAGTGGGAGTTTGGGACTAGCAGATGCAAACTATTATATATAAAATGGATAAACAACAAGGTCCTATCATATAGCACAGAGAACTGTATAGCACTGAGAATATATATCTCAGGATATATATTCAATATCCTGAGATAAATCATAATGGAAAAGAATATATATATATGTATGACTGAATTACTTTGCTGTACAGCAGAAATTAATATATTATAAATCAACTATACTTCAATTAAAAATTTAAAAAATAAAAGGAAGCAGACAAAAGCATCCGAATTTGAGTTTGATATGGAATTATAATATGCGGATAAGAAATATTATGCATGTATAATAACTTTGATGATGTTGATGACAACCACGGTGCCAATGATCTAAAGCTCCTTTTAAGGAGGAACAAATTATAAACAAGAGCTTTCCACAGAAACTAAGGAGCCTAGATTGGAGGACACTTATTTGCCACAATGGCTGTTCACCTGGACAGCTGAATAGACTAGAAATGCCTGTGTCCAAGGCCATACTGCACTTCCACGGCTAGTTCCACAGCACCAGGATGGCCAGTCCTCACTGAGGGCCCACTGGCTAGGAAGCACCATATAAAAGGTCTGTCCTTGCCTCAAGAAATGTCTGCTTTCTTCACAAGGGCTCAGACTTCCTCTCCTGACCTAGCAGTTGCCCATGGTTCACACTTCTAAGCCTGTCTATGATGAGTAGAAGCAAAGATCTTGAGCAGCGATCTTGTCAGGGGCCCATGGGTGGGGGGGGGGGTCCTAAGTGAAGATTCAGATGCCAGGCAAGGGCCCAGTGGGCAGTAGATGGGGACATTCTGGTGAGAGGGTGGAGGCCCAAGAAAACAGAAGTGAGAGATGGAGCTTTACCCCAGAGCTAAGGCGAACACATTTCTTCCCCCTTTAATTTATTTTAACCGTTATCATAGCCACTCTTTGTTCCTAAGGATTTCTCTTTTCTCCATTAGAACTACAGTTTGAGAAAACTTGGACAATCTGACTCCTCTCATGGAGATTAGATCTGAAAAAAAGTTTACTTGGAATAGATGAGTCATTTCAGATCACATACACACAAATTACCTATTTTGTGTGTGTGTGTGTTTTAACATGACTTAAGATTTCCTGAACCTGAAGTTTATACAGAGAAATACTGCTCATTTCATCATTTCAGAGTCATTATTTAAATAGATGGAGATCTTTTAAATTTTGGAATGAACTCTGTTACTTGTTTTCCTTTGTGCCAGCAGATTTATCTCTCAAATTTTGATTTAGCTCATTTAGTCATATTAGTAGTCGAAAGACTTGGTTTCCTTGAGCGTATCTCCTAAGCACAGGGGAAATGGCCAGGACGATTTAAAAACTGTGACCAACCTGAACAGACTGCTGAGGGCAGGTGGGGTGTTCAATTGTGGTCCACGATTAGGCCTAGTGGCTAATGTGAGAAATTCTATTTACTTGCTTTTTAAAAAAAAATAGCTTTATTAAGGTATCATTAACATATTGTTAAATGTCCACTTAAAGTGGACAGCTCGCAGGACTGAACAGGGAATTCCCTGGTAGTCTAGTGGTTAGGACTAGACTGCGTCCTAACTAGCAGTGTCACTGCTGAGGGGTGGGGGAGGATGAGGGGACTAAGACCCCACAAGCCACATGATGTGGCCAAAAAAACAAATAACAAAACAAACAACAGAAAAGCCCACACCCACACCCCACAAGGCTGTGCAGCTGTGTATTCTTAGAATATTCCACTCACCAAAGGAACCTTGTCAGAAGTCAATTCCTATTCCTTTCTGCCCCCAGCCCTCAACAAGGGCTAATCTACTTCCAGATCCTATATAAATACTTGCCAAGTTTGGGTGTTTCATATAAATCAAATCACACCATATAGTCTTCTTCTGTGACCATCTTTTTTCACTTAGCACAGCATTTTGAAGGCTTACCCATGTTAGAGCATATATCAGTACTTCATGTCTTTTCATCGTTGAGTGCTATTCCATTGTAAGGATGTGCTATATTTTATCTGTCCATCCATCTGCTGATGGACATTTGAGTTTGTTTCCAGTGTTCAGATGTTATGAGTAACACTGCTGTGTGTCCTCTTCCTCGGATCCCAGGAGGGAGCTGCGGACCTCACGGCAACTCTAGGCTGACCTTTTAAAAAATATTTTGGCCATGTCCTTCCAGCATGTGAGAGTCACATTCAAAATTGAGTTTGATGTCTTATAACAGTTGCTTCTTAAGTGTTAATCAGACTTCAGCAGGCAAAACCAGTGAGTTAACTGCTCTTTGTCAAATAAAATGACCCAGCATGGCTGGGTCTAATGCTGCCATCAGCTTCAAATCTGTTGTAGAGACTAACACCTATGTGTTGGAGATGATCCTGCCAACCCCCATCTCTCACAACTAGCTTCTGAATACCCATTACTGATCCCATGGTCCCACATTTTTTAATTTTATTTTTATTTGGAGGATAATTGCTTTACCATGTTGTGTTGGTTTCTGCCATACAACAATGTCTATCAGCTATAAGTGTACACATGTCCCCTCCCTCTTGATCTTCTCTCCCACCCCCTACTCCATCCCACCTCTCTAGGTCGTCACAGAGCACTGGATTGAGCTCCCTGTGTTATACAGAACTTCCCACTAGCTATCTATTTTACATATGATTTACATTCATATGTTTCAATGCTACTCTCTCAACGCTTTCCATTTCTCTCAGGTCCCCACTGCTCTGCCATGTCTGAGTGTGCAGTGCCAAGCAGACAGGAAGAAGGATGTTTGGCCAGTGGGCTCCTCTGCTTGGGGGGCTCAGAGCCAGTCAGGAATATGTTACAAGGGGGTGACTCATGGAGCCCCTGACTTCCTACATTTTTCACTACCTAAAAAATCCAGACTCCAATGAAGTCCACACAAACCTAAGAATTTAGTTTTAGACAAATCTGGCCCTCCTCTTCCCACAGGTTATAACCATCACATTGAGAGGCTCCTAAAGAAATTGAAAATGACCCCCAAAATAATAGCTTGCTGGTAAAGGAATAACTTACTTTAGGAATTATTTTCAGCTTACTGTTGTTTAGTCACTAAGTCGTGTCCAATTCTTTTGCAACCCCATGGACTGTAGACTGCCAGGCTCCTCTATCCATGGGGTTTCCCAGGCACTAATACTGGATTGGGTTGCCATGTCCTCCTCCAGGTTATCTTCCCAACCCAGGGATTGAAACTGTGTCTCCTGCATTGACCAGGGGGTTTCTTTACCACTGAGCCACTAAGGAAGCCCATTTTCAGTTCTTATAAGCTGCATAATGTTGTTTCTAATGAGTAATTTTAAACATCTTTACTCCATGAACCATAATTTGATCCAAATATATTTTACTAAAACTTTGCTAATATATAAAAAAGAACTTTTTAGCAAATGCTGAAGAGAAATTAATAATTGGTCAGATACCTTCATAAGAGATCTTCAGGTCTCTACAAACTCACCAGAAATGTTTAAATCCTTTTTCAAAGCAAAAAATGTCTGTGGAGAAGCTCAAACCAGAACCTTTCAGGGTGAGTTTTTTCCATTTTTGAACATGAGGCTTTGAGAAAGGATTTTCCCAAAATTTAAAAATATCTCTTGAAACATGATAAGATAAAGAAGCAAGTGCAATGACTTTTTTCCATCTAGCCTTCGCCTTAGAGTTTTACATCATTTTTAGAGAACTAAGTTTTAGAAAATAAATTTTCTGATATCCACAGTTTCAGGTCTTTTCTTAGCCATGGCTTTTTGTAAATCATTTTAGGAGAAAAAAAGGGAGAAGTCTGTTTTCCTGATCTCTAAAATCTGGTTAACATAAGCTTGTCATGATGCAGCTGAGACTTAGACTTTTCTGACTGCCAAAGTTGCTCCAGGCAGGAACTCAAGATAACAGATGTGCAGAAGGTCCACTTCCTGTCACCTCTTGCTGCCTCGCCTCGTCCAGATCATCACACCTTTCACCTGGGCCACCTCAGCTACTCCCAACTCATTTCTCAATACCATGGTCCCCCATCTCCTACCCACTTGGCCAAACCGTCTCTTCTGTGCATGAATTGCATCAGGACATTCCCTTTCAAAAGCCCTGCGAGAACTTTTACTGTACCCATGATAAAAGTCAGTCTCTTTGCATGACTGCAAGGGCCTGAATGGTAAGGCCCCTGCTTGTTCCCTCAGATTCATCTCATGACCTGGAGAGCAGTCAGTCTTTTCTGTCAGGCTCTGTGACCTTCCCACACCTCTGCCAGCCAGGCTCACCATCCTGCCCCTCACCAGCCTCAAGTTCTTTAGGTGTCAGCATAAATGTTGCCTCTTCAGAAAGGCCTCCTCTGACCACACTTTCTAAGTGAAACTCTTCTGCTTTTCATTCTGCAAAATTGGTCCACTCTTTACTTTCCTCATAGTGCTAATTTCAAGCTATAATTTAAAAATGTGTATGTTCACTTTTTTATTGTCTGCCTCTCTCACTAGAGGGTAAGATATACATGGCCAGGAAATTTGCTGAGCACACAGTAGGATGTAAATATTTGCTGAATTAATAAATTCATGAATTTAATTGCCTATTATATCTTAACGCGTATGAATTACTCCTTTAAAGACTGTACGTCATATTCCTTACACATTCCCAGGCTCTACTGGCCACTGTTCTGTCTTCTTGTTTTCCAGCCAAGGCGTCTGCTACAGGGATCAAAACTAGGAAGAAGGTTTCTTTTTTTTTTTTTTTTTTTATATTATTTTTTTTTTTTTTCCAGTGGGTTTTGTCATACATTGATATGAATCAGCCATGGATTTACATGTATTCCCAATCCCTATCCCCCCTCCCACCTCCCTCTCCACCCCATTCCTCTGGGTCTTCCCAGTGCACCAGGCCGGAGCACTTGTCTCATGCATCCCACCTGGGCTGGTGATCTGTTTCACCATAGATAGTATACATGCTGTTCTTTTGAAATATCCCACCCACCTTCTCCCAAAGTTCAAAAGTCTGTTCTGTATTTCTGTGTCTCTTTTTCTGTTTTGCATATAGGGTTATCGTTACCATCTTTCTAAATTCCATATATATGTGTTAGTATGCTGTAATGTTCTTTATCTTTCTGGCTTACTTCACTCTGTATAATGGGCTCCAGTTTCATCCATCTCATTAGACTGGTTCAAATGAATTCTTTTTAATGGCTGAGTAATATTCCATGGTGTATATGTACCACAGCTTCCTTATCCATTCATCTGCTGATGGGCATCTAGGTTGCTTCCATGTCCTGGCTATTATAAACAGTGCTGCGATGAACATTGGGTGCACGTGTCTCTTTCAGATCTGGTTTCCTCAGTGTGTATGCCCAGAAGTGGGATTGCTGGGTCATATGGCAGTTCTATTTCCAGTTTTTTTTTTTTTTTTCAGTCTTAAATAGGCATTTATTAAATGGGTAATTGGATCAAGAGACTATCTCTGCTCCTGTTGCTTAATGTTTTCTGTCTTCTTCAACTTACAAATTGATTCTTTTTTCTATTCAGTTTTTTTTTTTTTTAATTTTTTTATTAGTTGGAGGCTAATTCACAACATTTCAGTGGGTTTTGTCATACATTGATATGAATCAGCCATAGATTTACACTTATTCCCCATCCCGATCCCCCCTCCCACCTCCCTCTCCACCCGATTCCTCTGGGTCTTCCCAGTGCACCAGGCCCGAGCACTTGTCTCATGCATCCCACCTGGGCTGGTGATCTGTTTCACCATAGATAGTATACATGCTGTTCTTTTGAAACATCCCACCCTCACCTTCTCCCACAGAGTTCAAAAGTCTGTTCTATATTTGTGTCTCTTTTTCTGTTTTGCATATAGGGTTATCGTTACCATCTTTCTAAATTCCATATATATGTGTTAGTATGCTGTAATGTTCTTTATCTTTCTGGCTTACTTCACTCTGTATAATGGGCTCCAGTTTCATCCATCTCATTAGAACTGATTCAAATGAATTCTTTTTAATGGCTGAGTAATATTCCATGGTGTATATGTACCACAGCTTCCTTATCCATTCATCTGCTGATGGGCATCTAGGTTGCTTCCATGTCCTGGCTATTATAAACAGTGCTGCGATGAACATTGGGGTGCACGTGTCTCTTTCAGATCTGGTTTCCTCAGTGTGTATGCCCAGAAGTGGGATTGCTGGGTCATATGGCAGTTCTATTTCCAGTTTTTTAAGAAATCTCCACACTGTTTTTCCATAGCGGCTGTACTACTTTTGCATTCCCACAACAGTGTAAGAGGGTTCCCTTTTCTCCACACCTCTTCCAGCATTTATTGCTTGTGACTTTTGGATAGGCAACCATCCTGACTGGCGGTGGTAATGTACTATGTGGATTTTTTTTTTTTTTTTTTTTTTTTTTTGATTTGCATTTCTCTAATAATGAGTGATGTTGAGCATCTTTTCAAATGTGTTTTGTTAGCATCCGTATGTCTTCTTTGGAGAAATGTCTGTTTAGTTCTTTGGCCCATTTTTTTTTTTTTTTTTTTATTTTTCTGGAATTGAGCTGCAGGAGTTGCTTGTATAATTTTGAGATTAATCCTTTGTCTGTTTCTTCATTTGCTATTATTTTCTCCCAATCTGAGGGCTGTCTTTTCACCTGACTTATAGTTTCCTTTGTAGTGCAAAAGCTTTTAAGTTTCATTAGGTCCCATTTGTTTAGTTTTGCTTTTATTTCCAATATTCTGGGAGGTGGGTCATAGAGGATCCTGCTGTGATTTATGTCGAAGAGTGTTTTGCCTATGTTCTCCTCTAGGAGTTTTATAATTTCTGGTCTTACATTTAGATCTTTAATCCATTTTGAGTTTATTTTTGTGTATGGTGTTAGAAAGTGTTCTAGTTTCATTCTTTTACAAGTGGTTGACCAGTTTTCCCAGCACCACTTGTTAAAGAGGTTGTCTTTTTTCCATTGTATATCCTTGCCTCCTTTGTCAAAGATAAGGTGTCCATAGGTTCGTGGATTTATCTCTGGGCTTTCTATTCTGTTCCATTGATCTATATTTCTGTCTTTGTGCCAGTACCATACTGTCTTGATGACTGTGGCTTTGTAGTA